>NC_090265.1:625780792-626083550 GCF_040414725.1 Anabrus simplex | reverse complement strand
GGAATCATCAGTCACCTTGATAAAGAAAACTGCAATGTATTCGAAACGTCAGCCGTCCGTACAATTCCTCTAAATCCGTTGTTACAGAACAACAATAACACGGTTCAACCCGGAAGAAGAACCTAATAGTAGATTGAGAGTTTTTCAGGACTGTGACGAATGATCGTACGAACCAACACATAGTACAACAAAAATGGCGTTGTAAGGGTCCTTACTTGGGAAATATAGATCCTGAGCAGTACTAGTTTAGCCGCTCATACATTTCAGTATCGATTATAGCAATTTTAAGATTATTTGGAAATGGATTGAGAAAATAGTATGTTATGTGTTGGAGAGTATCATCCGCGCGATACTTCTTAGAAAAATGAACTATTCTTGGATAATCATTATTAGGGAAAGGATTCTAAGGTAGAAAGTATTGTCAGAAAAGGGGAAAAAGGTTTTGAAAATACATACAGAAAGGTGCAAAAAAAAAAAAAGTGTTGATGAAATCATGTTATTGAGGTTTAAACCAGTTACATAAATTTTTCCTTATCCCATTTACTAGATTCGAATAATTAATAAACTTTTATTGGATTGCACACATCTCAGTGTTTTTGACAGTAAATCGCTGGCGCTTTGAGCTCTGTAGATTCTTACATAGAGAGAGAGAGACTCCGCTCGACATGTACAGAAACCAATGGAGCATATCTTGTCAGCATTCGTAAAGGGAGTTTATTCAAATTTAATTCGAATTTGTCTTCCAAACTCTAAATCACATCAGGCAAATACTTGTAGCTATGCACAGCAAAATGTTCCAACTCTAGGTCTTAGTTGTTGAATTATTGTTGGGCCTGTCTGATGACTTCTGTGTCCGTTGAGTCTAGGGCACAAATGAAGCATTCAATTTTATCAAACTTTTCGCCCAAGAAGTGTTCAAGAGAAAACAGATTCTGTCTAATATTTTAAAACGCAAATTAAAGTGGCGGGGAAGCATTGAAATAGAAGGGAAAAGGTGCAACATGTAATAATCTCACAAAAAAAAAAAAAAAAAAGTGCGGAAGGTGCAACAAATTGTGTTTATTTCGCTTTCATTTCATGTCCCCCAAATACATACATTGACCTATAGCTATATTTTTGGATAGGTGCTGCACCTTAAAATCCTTTCACGAGCTCATTGTGTGTGCAACTCATTACATTTTGGCTACAGGGACGGTGAAAGTCTCGAAATCACTGTTTAGGGCCATCTCTTCTGTTGCATAGCGCTGCTGAATCTCATATAGCATACTTCTTCCTTGTGAGAATAGATTTGTACAAGACAAAGAAAACTGCGAATTCTCGGCTAGTGGATGCAGAATAAGTTATTTGATGATTTCAATCCTGCCTCAGTCCGGTGCTATATGAAGATGCTGAAATACGTCAGAACTCTTCTGGGACAAAATTCCGGCACTTCGGCGTCTCCGAAAACCTTAAACGTATTTTGTGGGACGTAAAACCAATAACATTAATATTAATAATTAAAACTGTTCCGTGTTAAAATATTTTTATAACAGACATAATAGTCTATATTTTCTGAGTAGGTGGAATGATTGTTTTACGATTTGCTTTACACGTACGTTGTAAAGACACAGATAGGTCTTATGGTGACGATTGGTTAGTAAAGGGCTTGGAGTGGGAAGGAAGTGACCGTGGCCTTAATTAAGGTACAGCCCCAGCATTTCCCTGGTGTGAAAGTGGGAAACCATGGAAAACCATATTCAGGGCTGCCGATAGTAGAGTTCGAGCTCACCATATCCCGAATGCAAGTTGACTGCTACGTGACTCGAATCGCGCAGCCATTCGGTCGATGAAATGGTTACCATGTATTTGTGAAGAACTGTGAAAACGAAGACCATTGTATAAAACATGTATCTATAGATTCAGTTGTATCTGAGGAAAGTGTTCGTGCCAGGAACTAACACAATAGTTATTTATTTATTTATTTATTTATTTATTTATTTATTTATTTATTTATTTATTTATTTATTTATTTATTTATTTATTTATTTAAACGAATATACATAGTCATTCATAAACATGCTGTAGGAGTTTTCTTTGTAGCTACATTAAAAACAACTCTATATCTTTATTGTTACTGAAGTTCATTTCTCTACCTAAAGTGGTGATCTACTGAAAAATAAATACAAGAATCAGTGCGCCGGTACTGTACAATCCGCAGGCAAAGGGAGCTGCGATTGTCAAAAGTTCGCGAACATTTTACCGTTTCTTCCTTCTAGCACATTCTGGAACCTCCTGTTTGATCAGTGGTCATAAATGTGTCGTGAAAGTTAGGCATATGAAGACAGAACTTCGGCGAAATACTTCGTTCAACTCTGAAATCATGATGTATGATCCTCCTCAGGCAGATTAAGCAAGCACGCAGTGGAGAAATACAGTATAGATATCAGTTATTCCTCTGTCTTCATGTACAATGCTCACTTTCTGTGAACAAATGAGTGGTATGTGCTGCAGATTGTAGCCATGTGAAGGGTGAACAAAGTGATGAAGAATGTGGATAACAACAGCCCACAACCAACTAAAGAAAGAAATATGTTTCAATGATAAGATCCTCAGCCAGCTGAGAAACACAGCTGAAACTTGACGTCAGTTTTAATACGAGACTCATACTGCATTCTTAATGTACAAGGAAACGATATCGTCAGCATTTTAACAAATAAGATTTTACCTTGAGTTGTTGATAAGCAGGAAATCGAAATGTATAGATTCCATCCTCGTTTTTTTTTATGCGATTAAATATTTTTAAACAATCTGCATCATTGTTGAAGTTCTTTACCGGAAGTTGAAAAACTCCTACGCTTTTCTGTTCGAAACGACCTTGGTATGCTTCATTTACAGGGTTGCCTTTATACTCCAGTCGGGAGGAGTGGCTCAGACAATAAAGCGCTGAATGGTGTTTGAAGGTGCTCATATACGTCAGCCTTGTGTCGGTAGGTTTACAGGACACGTAAAAGAACTCCTTTGGGACAAAATTCTGCAACCTCGCTAGCTCTGAAAACCATGAAAGGACTGTAGTTGATGGTTCATAAAACCAGTAAAATGATTACCTTTATACTCCGATATCTTCTGGCTTTGTAGTTAGGTGAACTTCATTGTTTCCTTTGACATATCAAATAAAACTTGGAACAAATTGAAATCGGATCTCCCAAGTGTAAGTGCACATATTCCAAATGACTGTTAAGTCATTGTAACAAGTAAGGCATAAAGATGGAGATTCGAAACATTTTATTTTTCGTGGCGTTATTTCTGGAGTCCCACCCTTGTGTGGATGATCAGCGTAGTGGCCTTCGGTTCAGAGGCCCTGAGTTCATTACCGGGCAGTCTGTGGATTTTAACCACGTCTAGTTAATTTGTCTGTCTCGGGAATTGAGTGTTTGCGTTACTACATACCTCTTCATGTTCATACTTCATTGACAACCACCACAGAAACCCATATTCATTGGATATATCTCTCCACTTAGGGCTCGCATTACGAAGGGCAATAGGCCGTCAAATTGGGCCAAGTCCACTTATGCGACACCTTGAACTGCGATCTACCGGGGTATGGGGGAGTGTGACAGAGAAAGTAGATGGACATTGTTGCTAGCAGTGAAATGTTTGAAACAGAAGCTGTTGACCAACCATTTTTTTTTTTTTTTGCTAGGGGTTTTACGTCGCACCGACACAGATAGGTCTTATGGCGACGATGGGATGGGAAAGGCCTAGGAGTTGGATGGAAGCGGCCGTGGCCTTAATTAAGGTACAGCCCCAGCATTTGCCTGGTGTGAAAATGGGAAACCACGGAAAACCATTTTCAGGGCTGCCGATAGTGGGATTCGAACCTACTATCTCCCGGATGCAAGCTCACAGCCTGACCAACCATTAACGATGACTTCTGACGTGTATAGGCCCATTCCAAAGATGGTTAAAACAACAGGTTATTGCCATGTTCAGATCCTTTTGCAGTGGAAAGCCATGTTGCCAGGATTACCTTTATTTGTCGCGTGTTGCCTTACTAATAATAATAGGGAAATATTACATTTTATCTTAAAAATAAACTGTTAGTGTGAAATGGACTCAGGAGCGGAAAGACATTCACAGTGCAAGAATGAAGGAGTACTAGTCCAAGAAGAAAGGTGCTAGAGATAAGAACCACGTGGTCCATAGCAGGCCCAAACGGAACTAAAAAAAGAACTGTTAGTATTTTCTTCTCCCTCATCACCATCACCAATTCTCCGCTCCAGCTACCCGGGTGCGGGTATTTGAGTCAGTTCGTCCTGTCCATCCACTGCTAATATGCTTCTTGCTGCCAATTTACGCCTACATCACATTTGGCAAAGTCTTGAAAAGTTTGCTTTTCCCTATCCTCACGAGGCCTCCCTCTGGGCCTTGTACCAACAACATGCCTTTCATAGTATGTATGCTCTTGGGGTCGTATTTGGAGCCATCCTCCTCATATGTCCATACCATCGTAATCTGCTTAATGCTAAGGTTTCCAACGGACTCTTGCTTCCTTTTTTTATCTCCCTTGATCAGCTCTCTTTTCATCCTCAATGATGTTAGCGAGGCCAATGGAATTTTTCTTTTTACGCCTTTAATTTCCATTTCATTTATTTTGCTGATACCTTCAGCGTTCGAAGAATCGGACAACTTCCTTTTTCTCCTATGACTGACGTTAAGGGAATAACGATTACTTTGCAATCTGCCTAGAAACAATCACCACCTCTACGCGAATGATATTCTATGACAGGCTGGACTAAACGGCTCAGATGGTATCTTACCTTTCTGAATGAGTGGAGTCGATCCTCGCTCAGTCCGGTTCTATTTGAAGGTGCTCAAAATACACTGAGTGGCCAAAAGTCATGGAAAGACACTAAATGTGATGTTAATAACGAGTTGCTCCATCGCGACCCTCAAAACGGCAGCAATACGGCGAGGCGTCAACTCTACAAGGTGTTGGAGTCGTTTTGGTGGGATCTGGACCCACGCATTTTGCACTGCTACCCACAGTCGGTCTTGTGTAGATGGTGTCGGGTTCATGGAACGTACACCATGCTCGGTTGGATTAAGATCACGAGATCTGGAGGGCCAATCCATAGTCGTAACTTCACAGAAGCGCTCCTCCAACACCTGCGTGCTACCACAGAGCGCTGACATGGCGCATTGTCCTGTAGGAAAATGACATCTCTATCAGGGTACTCTAGAGCCAGAAAGGGATGCAGATGGTCTGAAAGAATGTCCACATAACGTGCACCTGTCAGCGCTCCCTGCAGCCATGACCATGAGAACGCCGCCCAGATCAGAACTGAGCCACCTCCCGCCTGGACACAACCTTGTTGACACGTAGGATCCATAACTTCATGGGGCATACGCCACATTCTCACGCGCCCTTCAGCTCGATACAACTGGAACCGGGATTTATCGGACCATACCACTCGCCACCACTGTTCCATGGTCCATTGCCTATGTTCGTGGGCCCATGTACGTCGGTGTGCTCTGTGTCAAGGTGTCAGCAAAGGGACACGAGTTGGTCGTTGGCTGGTGGAGCCTATGCGATGCAGTTGCCTCCTCACAGTCCTGGTAGAAATGGGTTCCGGACTCCCAACATTCAACTGGGCGGTGATCTGACTCACAGTAGCCCGATGAGCGCCCAGTATGGTTCTGCGGAGGCGACGTGATGTTCGTTCATTAAACACCTGTGGTTTTCCCGTGCGGCGGTTTACGGTGCGAACCACCCTCGACATTGTTGACCTCGAAAACACGAATTCGCATGTAATCTACGCAATGCTATGACCCATCATCCCACGTTCAAAGTTGACGTGTTGCCATCTTGTCTGTGACAGACTGCTCAGCTACGCGCAGTTACGCTCAGGGGTCATACACGGCACATTTTCTAATGGGACACCTCTTCCCTTGACTTTTAGCCACTCAGTGTACGTTAGCCTCGGGACAGTTGATTTACCGGCATGTAAACGGACTGTTGCATGACAAAATTCCGGTATCTTAGATATTGTAAAAGGAGTTAGTGGTACGTAAAACCGTTGGCATTACCATTCTTATTATATTCCCTGACAACGCTATGGATTGTTGAACGTCAGAACCTAGTTCTGGTGGTTTGCACGATGCTTTTACGGCTGCGAGAAACTGTAACGAAACGTTTTATTCTTGTTTTCCCTGCCTTACTTTGGGAAGGGTTTTTTAGTCATAACACCTTCTAAACGCACTTTTGAGGTACTGCTGAGCTCAGTATGCGTTTTGCTGTGACTAAATGCGTATCGCGACGAGGATTTATGAGATTTATAAATAAATAAAAAAAGGAAGTCAAGTAAGTCCAGTCCAGTGAGGTGACGAAACTCGAAAAGAGGTCATTGTCAAAAGTGAACGCAGCGTCCTAAAGTATTAACAGAACCGGGATTTCAATGATACAGAACTCGTTTACGTATAAACTTATGAGAGGTCAGTGTTGCAATGGCACCTGTTACTCAGACGTGTAGGCTGTCAAACATTCCTCGCCTCGCGCCTGTTCTCTCTCTTTTCGCCATTCCTCGCATCGCAAGGGTTCGGCTTCTTAGCTGAATGGTCTGCTCTTCGGTTCAGAGGACGCCGGGTTCGATCCCCAGCCGAGTCGGAAATTTTAACCTTGTTTGGTTAATTCCCTTGGTTCGAGGACATCCCTGCAACTTGCATACCCTACACAACACTATCCTCCACCACAATAGCACGCGGTTTCTTATACACGGCAGATGCCGCCCACCCTCACCGGAGGGGTGTGCCTTACAAGAGCTGCACCAGGCTAGAAATAACTACACGAAATTTAAAACAAACACCTCGCAGTGATCATGAACTCAACGTATAGCAACGTGTAAATTACTCAGCAATTGTTAATAATAATAATAATAATAATAATAATAATAATAATAATAATAATAATAATAAAATTGGCTTTATGTCCCACTGTCTACTTTTACGGCTTTCGGAGACGCCGATGTGCCGGAATTTAGTCTCGCAGGAGTTTTTACTTGCCAGTTAATCTACCGACAAGAGGCTGTCGTATTTGAGCACCCTCAAATACCACCGGACTGAGCCAGGTTCGAACCTGCCAAGTTGGTGTCAGAAGGCTAGCGCCTCAACCGTCTGAGCCACTCAGCCCGGCAGCCATTGTTAAAGAGGTTTGTAGCTTAGTATTGGAGACTGCCGACTAAGCGTCTCTGTAGCTCAGTTTAGTTGGCGGTACGTTGTCCTCAAGATTGTAAGATTGAATCCCCGCAAAGTCGGTTAAAGCTTGAGACCCATACTTTGACTGACACGTTAATAAAGCCTTTACCGGATAAAATTTCGATATCCTTATGTTTTTAAAGACCTATAGCAGTTGAAGGGGCTCTTACCGCTTAATGCAAGCTCACAGCCGCGAGATAGTGGGTTCGAACCCCACTGTCGGCAGCCCTGAAGATGGTTTTCCGTGGTTTCTCATTTTCACCCTAGGCAAATGAATAATGGCAGGTACCTTATTGAAGGTCACGATCGCTTCCTTCCCATTTCTAGCCTTTTCCTATCCCATCGTCGACGTAAGATCTATCTGTGTCAGTGCGACGTAAAGCAATTCTTTAAAAAAAATGCTAAAATTGGTCAGTTATTCTGTTTAAAGCCATAATCTAGTCTCCTCAGGGTACTGTAGTTCAGTTCAGGAATTCCCCTTGCGTGTCTTTAGATATCCTGTCGTTACATAAAACACTTGGATCGGAATTAATTGACGCACAATTATCTTGTCGCCTGTCCATGTTTTTCGTGTTATAACAGTCCATTCATTATCCTGTGAAGGAGGTTAGTGCTCAGCCTTCACCTACAATAGGTATAAAATGCACAAAATGTAATAAATCCCTGTTAGGTCCATGTATATCGGTGTTCCTGTGAAATGGTTGAGTAAAACCAAGCGCAGAACTCCTATACGTTGCCATCCCTTGATGTACCACAGCTGGTAAATCATGACCTCAAGTTGAGTCCCCTACAGTTCCGCTTAATTGCTACGGACTTTCCTCTCTAAGTGTATATGTCCGTTTTTCACCACACATTGTCCCTTGAGAATATCAGCATTTAAAGTATATCTAACGATTATTATTTCTTGGTCGACTCACATCCTCTTCGACCGCGACAACGTTATACTGCACCAGACTCTTTCAAAGCTCTTTTATCATTTAACTATCTAGACATATGTATTTTTCCTTCTTTCCTTTGTTATTGGAGGTTCGAATACTCCCGCAACAGACCTGCTAGGGAACATAGATGTTTGGACTCTCGCCTTCCCTGCTTAAGGCAGCGGGATCGAATTCACATCGGTTGACGTGTTCGAGTGTTTATATGCGAGAAATCCGTATTTATTGATAGACTGACATTCTTAAAAGTAAATCCTTTCCGTGGTAAATGTCTAGCCCGACGGGTAGCAGGAAGGAACGTTAAGCACATAGAAATGTATTATTATTATCCACGACAAACTTGATCACACTTGCTGAGTTCAGAAATTGATGACCACAATAAATTCTTGATTGAGTCAGTTTCCTCTTTTTAACGTAGGCGTGGTCCTTCTCTCTCGCCTCCCGCCCTTATGTTCTCTCTCTCAATCCTACCTTTTTCCCTTATTCCAAACCATCCTTATCGAAGCTATTCTTTCCATTGACCATTCTCATATTGACGATCCTTAGTGGGTCATATAACCTTGCCTATATGCTACACAGTTCTCCCCACTGCCACCAGGATTGTCAAGAGATCGCTTTACTGAACATCCTTGTAACAACAGTTAAAATATATTACTCTCGGAAGGATATCTATATATTGGATAAATATATTGATTGGTCTCCGTCAAAATAAAAATGAGAGGGACAGGGGCGTGGTAGACGATTAACAAAGTCGCTAGCTTCTCATAAGGCAGCCGTGGTTCGATACACATGGAATTTTTGAAGTAAAATGTCACATCAGTGTGCTTCTGATGGTCCTGGGGCTATGGGCACTATATCAACAGTCGTTTAAACTAAAAACAAGCTTGCTTCGAGAGAGAGACAGAGAGAGAGTGGTTTTTTTTTTATCATTTGCAGACTGCGATGGTCGAGGGATTAAGATAGACCGTGGAGAAGTTTGTGACACACAAAAAGGTTATTGAGCGAGATAATGGAGAAATGCCAGTTCATGACTGCCAGTTAGTTTTGATTGATTAATGGTGGCAATCTGTTGGACACCTTCTACAGAAATATCCTAGAAGTGTTGGGGAAGAGCATTACGGAGTTCACTTATTGCACAACTCAACGTGTATGTAGTGTAACTTAAAAAGTCCACGGATTTGTAACATCACTGGTGGTCAACGTCCACAAGATATTACCTGAAATATTACATAGGTCTCTATAAGGTCCGGTTCAACCGTCTGCTGGTAAACTAGATGGCAGCTACGCGGAATGTGTAAATCATTTGGTAATTTGGATTGCGTCTTACTATCTCCGCCTAAGCACTAGGTAGCTACTGGAGCTAGACTCGGATATTCGGGGTGTGCTAGACTCATTTTCAGCAATTTCTCACGTTCGACTGAGGTGTTGTCTGTCATCAGATTTGTATCATCAGTACGGCCTCTCTCTAGTGAGGGCAACACTTCAAACGCCTCAGGGCAGTGTAGTTTCTCAGAGACAGCCTCAACTTTCTGAACTGTATTTGATTTTCTTGTTTATTAACATATGTCACTACTTTTGATTAGGATTGCCACCTAGGAGCTTGGATTGTGTTCTGCTTCGTAGAGATTTGTACCTCTTAGAGGGTTGGCACTCGATAACTTGATTCACCTGTCTCGTATGTCGTCACTACTGTTACTTCAAATTAAACCAACCAATGTCCGGCTCCATGGCTAAATGGTTAGTGTGCTGGCCGTTGATCACAAGGGTCCCGGGTTCGATTCCCGGCAGGGTCAGTAATTTTAACCTTAATTGGTTAATTTCTCTGGCACGGGGACTCTGTGTGTGTGTGTGTGTGTGTGTGTGTGTGTGTGTGTGTGTGTGTCGTCTTCACCATCATTTCATCCTCATCACGACGCGCAGGTCGCCTACGGGAGTCAAATCAAAAGACGGTGAGCCGAACATGTCCTCGGACACTCCCGGCGCTAAAAGCCATACGCCATTTCATTTCAAACCAACCAAGCATCGCCCAGCCCGTCCATAAAAATAGTGGTCATCTTTGATCTTATAGAACTGTGCGCATCTTGTTGAGTGCAGCGACAAGTGAGGTTCTCCTCACAAGAGGCTATAGGCGAGCTGGCGAAGTATGTAAGGGAGGCGGCGATAATTTTTCTTAACATGTGAACTAACTTGCGTGTGGTGACGGGAAGATACCGGCGTTCCCCTCTATCATGTAGTGGTTAGGGTGAGCCGCGTTTACCTTGATTTTATATGTAGGCTTTCTTAAATTCTAATAATGTCAATGTCATTTGCTTTACGTCCCATTAACTACTTTTACTGTTTTTGGAGACGCCGAGGTGCCGGAATTTAGTCCCACAAGAGTTCTTTTACGTGCCAGTAAATCTATTCACTCGAGGCTGACGTATTTGAGCACCTCCAAATACCACCGGACTGAGCCAAGTTGGGGTCAGAAGGCCAGCGCCCCAACCGTCTGATCCACTCAGCCCGGTTTCTTAAATTTTGATAGTTTTGTAAAATGTAGGTTTCTAGGCTGTCTGCGGACAGAGTTTCCCATGTTCACTTTGCTTCTTCTCCTTTTTTTTGTAACTAAGATTTTCTCAATTTGTCTTCATACTTTTCGGCAATTAATTTCTTTCCTGCTTTAGTTACCAACGTAGTATGACTTAACCTGTGCGTCACCGGGCCTTCTGTCCCATTAGGTTTTATGGCGCGTCATGTCTCGGGATTGCTTGAGTGGGTTCAGCATCCCATTTTGTTCTTCGCCTTTCTTTTAGCCTTTTAATTTTCTCTTTCTTGGCTATGTAGTATGATCTTCGGCTCCTGTTTCTTCTGGGTCCTTCTGATCCATATTTTATGTTGTGGCTACCTTCTGAATTAAGGGCAGGGCGTGTCTGGTGTTAAATGTGTGAAGTGTACTAGGAGGTATCTGGAAGTGAATTCTAGGTCCGTTCGGACATTGAAAATTAAGGTTGGGATTTCTATCTCCCTTTGTTTTGTATAGCTGAACTATTGGAAGCCTCGGCTTCTTACAACCAAAGTTTCCCTAACCAAAGATGTATTTAAGATTAGCAAGTCTCGTAAAATTGGGAGCTCGTTCTCCTCTGTTAATAATCAAGCTCTAAAGCTTATTTTGTAATATCCCTTCTATATATTTATTCTTATTGTTATTACTTGTTAATCTCTTTTGTTATTGTTTTTGTTTGCTTTGAAAATAAGAAACAAGCAAATAGAAAGATCATTTTGGGAAACATTCAAAATTAAAAGTTTCTGTATACTTGAGAAACAATTAAGAGTGGTGAAATTGAGGAAGTAGGGTAAGTTGGACACATGCGTGTCAACAAGAATTACAGGACTAATAATTTGGAGACTGAATGGAATAAAATTTAGGGTTTAGAGATTAAGATGGACCCTGGAGAAATTTGTGACACACAAGAAGGTTATCGTATGAGATAATGAAGAAATGCCAGTTAATAGCTGTCAGTTTTGATTGATTCATGGTGACCATCTGTTGGACACTTTCCACGGAAATATCCGAGAAGTGTTAGGGAAGAGCATCCCGGAGTTAATTTATTACACAGTTCAACGTGTAGGCCTGTGTAGTGCAACTTACAAGCCCACGTTTTTCTAACATCACTGTTGGTGAATGTCCACGGGATTTTACCTGAAATATTAGGGTCTATATATTTTTGTAAAAGGTCCGGTTCAACTCTTTCTCTACTGGACGGTAAGCCACGGTGAAGGGAGATGGTGATGATTGAGGATGGTTTTGACAAAAATAACAGGCTGAACGGTTCACAAGTTGAGGTTAGTTTCGATTAAAAACTTAATTATGTGACTGAATATTATGGTATAAGAATTTAAAAGGCAGGAAATTGACGTTGGTATGTATGTATGTATATATGTACGTATGTATGTATGTATGTATGTATGTATGTATGTATGTATGTATGTATGTATGTATGTATGTATGTATGTATGTTCAGTCTGCAACCTCACCGGGATCTGATGGACAGATGGGCGATTCACTAACATTAATTCTTTGTAAATGGCTTGGATAGCATGCACGCCAGAGCTTCATCTTAATGATGGAAGTGGTGTGTCCTCGGTTAAGAGATAAAGACCGAAACCATTGTTTACGTAGGATGATAGAATGAATGCTTGCGTAATGTTCACGTTGGGAGATAGTCCACTCGTTTATATGCTTCATTTGCCACTGTTGGGTGGAAGCGCATACGGTAACTGAGGAGTGTCTGTTCAAAGGTGCTATTTCCACCATAAGAAAGTTGTGAGAAAATGTAAGAAATGTATAGTAATATTCCTTCCTATGCTAACTCGTCTACTATTTCATTATTTAAAATGCCAACGTGACTTTTAATCCATAATAAATTAATTACTATTCCTCTGTGTTGCTTCGAAAATTACTTTTAGTATTTATGTTATACACTTATTCGTAGGGCTGTTCCAGCGGAGTTTTTCAAGTTTCTGAAGCACGCTTTTAGAATCGGTGATAATAAAAATTATTTTGAAGTTTTGCACGCTGTATCAGCTAATAGAATTGCTAGGAGTTCGGCAGTGAACATGGATGCTTCATGGGATAATGACATTTGTACCGATTTTTGTAATGAAAGACGGCAGTATGCATAAGCGACTCCATTTAAAATCTTGGACCCATCCGTGTAGATATGGATGAAATAGGACCAGGTTGTGTAATTAGGAGATAGGTTGGCAGCAATTCTTCTCACCCTTCTTTCTTAGTCGCTTTATTTCTTCATATGAACCTGCTCGTATATCTACTCTGATCTGTCTTATGTATTGTAGTTTTGGTTTTCCTCTTCTCCTCCTGTCCTGTATTATTCCTTCCATGATGTTATCCGTGAAACTGTTGTGCTTGTGAATATGGCTAATTGTTTTTCCCTCCTTCCTTATTTATGGTTGTAAAGATTTTTTCACCAAGTCTTTTAAGAATGTTTTTATTTTGTCAGCCTTGCTGTCCGTGGCATATTTTCCATCCTTCTCCAACACCACATCTCAAATGCCTCCAGTCGTCTCATACCATGCACCAGAAGTCATTTCCGAACCATACAAGGCTACACTGCAGACAAACACTTATCTCGTTTTGATCTGTACATTTAGATTCCTTATCCCAAGCAGCGTCCTTTTTCTTGTGTTTTGTCTGTGTAATTTTTCCTTGTTTTTGTCAGGGCATTTTTATGATTGCCATAGAAAAGGGTACCGGAAAAAATGACGTACCTGTAGTTGTTGGGGAGAAAATACGTCATTTTTCCATTATGTCATTCGGACGTAATCTCTGCATCACTAGCTTGTTTCTTTCAGTCTACCTTCACAATCCTGTATAACAGCAATAAAACTGCAGGAGCTGATGAGGCCGAGTGAAGTAGAGGGGAGGTAAGGGAGGGGGGGGAACTGTATTAGGCAGATAGTAAGGGAAACGGCTAGATTACGTGGTAGTGTATTTAAGGCTGGCAGTAGCGAGTACAACCGCTACTCCTAAAATCGAGGTGACCCGGAGTGCTCGCGGACTGTGCTGTACTTTCACATTATTTACACTACAATGTTAGAGTTCTTTTGACTATTCATTCTCCATTTTTATCGTGAACGCTTCAGTGAATTCAAGAGCGAGTGAACGAACCGAACAGACTAGTTACTAAATTTTGAAATACAGAAGTGCTTCAAAAATGATCGGCAGACACAACATGTATTATAACGGGAACCTGAAGGTAAGGTACTGAAACATGTTATTTGCGTCACCTATGGTCGTAATTGCTGACTCAGAATTATTCATAAGGGATCATTGATTGGGTATCCAACTAAGTGCTTCATCCAAATCTGGACATTGGCGACCGAGTCAGGGGTACCTGCTTGGCCATGGGCCTGTTGTGAGGAATCCTGAACTGGAGTTTGCATGCGGTAGGGTGACCCAAGTTCCTTTCCGCTCTTGTTGAGTATCCAAGTCACCATATTTACCACTTTGAAATGATTGCTCTTTCTTTTCTTTTTCCTCGTCTCAAACTACGGAAAAGTCCTTAATACAAAATTTGCATAGCAACTGTCTCAAGTGATTCCATTGTGAACTTTTTTTTTTAAGGTAAGACTGGCATTGTAGGACTCGAAGAAAGGAAATTTAGCATGTCAGCTTGTGCCTACCCCGTTTATGATAAGTACGAGTTTTAAAATAGCTAGGGCAGGTGAGGAGAGCTTACGTAATATGTCTTAACTTGACATCTAACTACACAAAAGATCTAACGACAATGTTGAAATTCCTCTCCTTGTTCATAACAAAACAATTTTATTCACACCAGTTTATTATTTACAGTCATTGTTCCCAGAGGCATATTTTGATATGAACTGACTTACAATTTCTGGTTGGGCTATAATTATCACAGTTAAGGGTATTAAAATATTTTCATGTAAGGTCTTTTTCCATCATCGTGATGAACAGTTTTTTGAACTTATGTGACATTGGTATCTGTGTTTGTAGCTAAGCCATCTCCGTACAGTCCATGAAGGTCCTTGGAGGGGTAGAAGGTAGATTTCCACTGTTTGTAACCTCGACACTAAGTGGGGTAGAGTAGTTAACCGTACGAACGGCTGACTCCCTCACCCCCACCCCCACCCCCACCCCCACCCCTACCCCTACCCCTACCCCTTTCACTACCGCCGTGATTCAACCTGGTACAGTACTAAGTTGTGGCGCAGGCTCAGTGAAATTCAAGGCCGTGTGCCTCTCCAGAAGTGGAAACCTCTATTTACGTTTTACATCTTACTGGCGGGAAATCGAACCCGTACCTTTCTGGATACACCAAGAACGATTTTTCCGCCTCACTTAGGCAGCCCCAATCCTCAGTAGTGTGTTTTTTTTTTTAAATATACCTTTTGCCATATCCATCTCTGGTGAGTGAGATGCAGTGTATAGAGTGCATCGTATCTCCTCGTATGGACTAGATCAAGTTTGTTACATACTAGCAGTACCACTCCTAATGCAGCCAGTCCCTCTGTGATAAATGGTAAGCGTATCGCATGGGGTGGGTTAGTGTATACATTTCAAATTGATACGTAATAGCAACCTCTGTTTCGGTGAGGAAAGCACCGGGAAAGTGTATCACTTTTCATTTCCCTAGTTCTGAAAGTTGATGGTGGATATAATGAGGATCCAGCCAGCCTTTGGGCTGAGAACTCAACATGCACAACGCCTACTTTAAAGGGAATTTTTTTATGGATGGAAAGATGAATCTCAGCGAAAGGATATTAACTTTCTTATCAACGTATACGCCTACAATGTTCAAACGTTGTATTTTATCTCTCTGCTAAAAAAACCTGTTTATTTTGGCAGAGAATTGCGAAATAATTTGACATCCACTGGTATCAACTAAACACAAGCTGTCAACATTGGCCCAGCCTTTAAGTTCCTTGTGATACGCCGGCTGTTGCGAATACACGATTTCATTCATCAAAAGCGAACAATGTTGAAGTACGTGTCATCTGTTCACAATCTGCTCAGTAACTACATTACTTTGTTCAGAAAGTTGCATCGGTAGATCAGTGGTAGTGTGTCCGTTTCATGATCCAGATTCGATCCCTGCCGAAGTAGTCTAATTTCCAAGGGCGATCAAAAACCTTGGCATTCCGTGTCATCGTTGTTGGCACGTAAAAAACTATATCTGAGGGTGATTTGGTGTCACCTGACAAAATTAAACTAATTCAACCTTAGTAGGCCCTATCCGTCCAGTGGAATTCTGTTGCTAGACAGCAGCACAATCGGTATGTTGTAATTGATAGGCAGGTCACCTATATGGCACCATGTCAGGTCTGCAACTTGGTGGCTGATGCTATACGATTATTATTATTATTATTATTATTATTATTATTATTATTATTATTATTATTATTATTATTATTATTATTATTATTATAAAGCACATTGAAATCGAACCAACTGATGACATCGAAAATAAAAGTGGACTTTTTCTTTCAGTTTGAAAAGTTACTGCCTTCTGACCTCAACTAGGCAGGTTCGATCCTGGCTCAGTCCGGTAGTATTTCAAGGTGCTCGAATACGTCAGCTTCGTGTCGGTAAATTAACTGGCACGTAAAAGAACTACTGAGGGACTAAATTCCGGCACTTCGGCGTCTCCGAAGACCGTAAAAGTAGTTAGTGGGACGTAAAGCAAATAACATTATTATATATATATAATTCGCTGGGGCCATCAAGGACCACGTTAAGTCTTGTTGCATTTGACACTGAACTTGGCCTTCTTTAGAGCCCACATTTCCCTCATTCTTTGTGAGTGGGCTTGCTTACGCTCCTCTGTCCAAGGGGCACCGTGTCTTCTCTTCGGTTGCTCGTCTCGGTTTAACCCGTTCGTCAATATTTTCTTGCGGAAGAGATCTCTGTTAAGGGCATCTTCAGCTGAGATATGTAGCATTTGCAGGTCTTCTTTGGTATTTCTAAACCAGGGAATTGTGGTTTTGGGGTTTGAATCAAAAAAGTGAAAGATTTCTTTAGTTAACTTTCTTCCGTCCATTCTTTTCAGATGACCGTAAAATCGTGCCCGTCTTTTTCTGATTGTGTCGATAATTTTCTCTATTTTGCAGTAGACTTCCTTGTTGGATCTCTTTTGATGGATTCCATTTCTGTACTTTGATCCCAAGATTCCTCTCACAATTTTGCGTTCTCTTTTCTCCAGTTCTTCAAGGAGTCCTTTGTTGGCATTTAGAGACAGGGTTTCGGCTGCATATAGAACTACTGGCTTCAGAACTGTTTCATAGTGACGTATCTTGGTGTTTTGGGAAAGGCATTTTTTGTTGTAGATTGTGCGGGATGTTTGGTAGGCTATATCCAGTTTGCGTACTCGCTCCTGAAGTGCTTCTTTGTCCAGTCCATTTTTCATGATGCTCTCACCCAGGTATTTGAATTTGTCTATTCGGGTGATGTCCCCGTATTTTGTATGGAGTTTTGGTGGAGCCTCTTTGATGTTAGTCATTACTTCTGTTTTCTCAAACGATATCTGCAAACCAGTTTGTTCGGCAATTTCCTTTAAAATTTCTTGAGCTCTAGCGGTTTCTATGTCGTTTGAGAGAACAGCAATATCATCGGCAAATACTAAGCAGTCTGTTGTGACCCCCTTGGATTTGGTTCCTATTCTCAATGGACTGTAGTTGGTTTCCTGTAATCTCACCCGCCAGGTTCTGATGATCTTTTCAAGAACACAGTTGAAGAGTATCGGGGATAGCCCATCACCTTGTCGGACTCCTGTTTTGATGTCAAAGGAATGCGAGAGACATCCGTGGAACTTCACCTTGGATTTTGTATCGGTCAGGGTGGCTCTAATTAATGCCAGCAGTTTCAAATCAACTCCAAATTCATTTAAGATGTTTAGCAGGACTTCCCGGTCAATGGAGTCGTACGCTTTCTTAAAGTCCACAAAGACAGACACATACTGCTTGGACCTTAGTGTACAATATCTGATGATCGTTTTGAGATTTTGGATCTGTTCAGCTGTTGAGCGACCTTTTCTGAACCCTCCTTGGTATTCACCTATTTGATGTTCGACTTGTGCTTCCAAACGCTCCAGGATGGCAAGTGATAGAATTTTGTAAGTCACGGGTAGCAAAGATATTCCTCTGTAGTTGTTGATGTTCTTCATGCTGCCTTTTTTTGTGTAGTGGATGGATCAAAGCTATTTTCCAATATTCGGGTAGGGTCTCCTTGTTCCAAATTTCTTCTATTTGCTTTTGCAAGATATCAAGTGATTCCTCTGGGGCATATTTCCATAGTTCTGCTACTACTGAGTCTTCAGCCGGCGCTTTGTTATTTTTGAGACGGGCAATGTGGCGCTTGATTTCATCTCTGTCGGGTGGTCTGGAATCTGGGTACCTAAGTAAGGGTTCCTTGGTCTCAATGGCGCTTTGCAGTTTAGAGCAATTAAGTAAATGCTTGAAGTAATCTGCCAGAATGCTGCAATTTTCTTCATTTGACGTCGCCAGTGTGCCGTCCTTTCGCTCAAAGCATAGAGATGGTGGTTTATAGCCAGTGAGTTTGCGTTTGAAGGCTCTGTAGTACTCTCTGCTTTCATTCTTCCTGAAGGTTTGTTCTATCTTTTCAATGAGAGATTTTTCGTATTTACGTTTCTCAGTTCTGAACACCCTAGCTGCTTGGGCACGTTGGGTTTTGTAGGTTTCCCAATCATTTTCTGATTTCGTAGAGTAGTACTGTTTCCATGCATTGAGTCTTTCTTGGAGGACTGATTCGCAGGTACCATTCCACCAGGCATGCTTTTTGCTTCTCTTGATTTCTGCAACGTCTTTGGCAGCCTCAACAAGGAGACTTTTGGCGTTGTTAAAGTCACAGTCATTTGGTCTAGCCTTCTCCTGGAACTCCTCGACCCTTTGCCGAAGTTTATCGTTGTCGAAGCGTGTGATCTGTTTGGTTGTCTTCCTTGTGTTTGCGGGAATTGGTTTGAGTTTGATAAGAGACATATAATGATCTGAGGCCACATTGATGCCTTTCTTTACTTTCACATTCATAATCTCAGGGCTGTTTCTCCTGGAGATTGCAACGTGATCAATTTGGAACTCTCCGAGAGCTTGGACGGGAGAACGCCAAGTCATTTGCTTTCTGGGTAGATGGCGAAAGTGGGTCGACATGACCTGCAGGTTGTGATTTTCGCAAATGGACACCAGACTTTTGCCGTTGGGATTGGTTCTTTTGTGAGCAGGGTAATTTCCTATAACTTTCTTGTACTTCTGTTCACGACCTAGTTGGGCATTGAAGTCACCCAAAAGAAGCTTGACATGGTGTTTGGGGATTTTGTTTAATTTTTCATCCAGTAGGTCGCAGAAATTATCAACTTCGTCTGGATCAGACTTGTTCTTATCGTTTGTAGGAGCATGTGCGTTAACTAGGGCGTAGGTTTTGTTCGCGCATTTAATTGTGAGTATAGACAATCTGTCATTCACAGGTTCGAAATTTGCAACCGATTTAAGGATCTTGGGTCTAACAGCAAACGCGGTTCCATTGAGGATTCCTCTTTGCGCTTTGCTCTTGAAAAATCGGTAGCCTTCGGATTCAAAAATCTCTTCATCTGGGTACCTTGTTTCTTGTAGGGCCATTATGGATATCTGATTTTCGTGAAGAGCTTTGGTGAGGGTTTTCAGCTTGCCAGTTTGTGTAAGTGAATTTATGTTGAAAGTTGCTAGAAAGGTTTTAGATTTTGGCCTGAGTTTTTGACTCTTTGGGGTACACCGAGACGCTCCGACTCGTCTCTTGCATGATGTCGAGTCTCCCCCAGAATCCGAACGAGACTCGTGCGCCGTGGCATTCACGACGAGGGATTTATCCGAAGATTTACCCCCTGGGGTATGTTTCTTGAAATGTTGTGCCATCATGCTTTTTGACTTGACTTTGCTTTGGACGGGTACCCATCCTTTTACAACTAGGGTTGTTAGCCCTAGAGGTTGCCTCAAGATGTTTTCTGGCTTCTGGTCATTTACCAGTCTTCGCCGTAACCCTGGCAAGGGACCAGTTTTTTTCACGGTGGTATTTTATTTCCCTACTACCCTCTGACTCTGCTTAACATTATTATTATTATTATTATTATTATTATTATTATTATTATTATTATTATTATTATTATTATTATTATTATTTGAAAAAGTTACTTATTTTCTAAGAACCTCCAGTTTTCTGGTTCTGAAACCGCAACGCAGAAATTATGTCGATGTTTCCCATTTGGATCCAAGAACGACTTCCTCCTGTAAGAAGAATCTCTGGTGGACTTGAGTAGTAAAGAGAATAATGACCTTTTTAAAATCTGTTAATGTCTCGTTATACTTCGTAGTTCTTAAGTATGTTATTCTTAGTTAACACGCGAGCAGTTGTTTTGTATACAACCATGGCATTATGGAGGTGTTATCTACTAGCTTGGTTTCCGTCCACTTACCCACGCTATCTTACCCTATCCTTTTTCAAAGCACCCATTTTTGGCATGCTCCTGGGACCAAATTTTGGGAGTGTTAAATCGTTGATAGGACCTTCTCAACCCGCTTTTTTAAATTTATATTTTTACCTTTGGCTTTACGTCGCACCAACACAGATGTCTTATAGCGACGAAGCGGCCGTGGCCTTAATTAAGGTACAGGCCCAGCATTTTCCTGGTGTAAAAATGGGAAACCACGGAAAACCATTTTCAGGGATGCCGATAGTGGGGCTCGAACCCACTATCCCCCCGGATACAAGCTCTCAGCCACGCGCCCCTAACCGCCCGGTCTTCTCAAGTCGTTAACGTAACCACGGAAAACCATTTTCAGGGATGCCGATAGTGGGGCTCGAACCCACTATCCCCCCGGATACAAGCTCTCAGCCGCGCGCCCCTAACCGCCCGGTCTTCTCAAGTCGTTAACGTGTATCTAATTAGATTAAGCTACACTTGCTGATTTGATTAAAAGTGTGGAGAAAGATACGCCCCTCCCGTGTGATTGAAATTACGAGAGATTGCTTTCTTGTTCTAGATGTTTGTATATAATAAACCTTCCGTTTGATTGACCTCGGTTCGTCCTTCGACTCTGCCACTGCCTTTCATGCCACGAACCTGCTACGCAGGCGTAGCAGGGGGAGAGGTGATACTCGCACGTGGCGCGTCCCAGGTGGCGGATAGGGGGTCCTAACCGGCTTGCCGGCGCACTTGAGGGAAGTAAAATACCTCTCGCGGACCAAACACACACCCCCTGTGGGTGGGGGAGGCAGACGAATAATACACCCACGGTATCCCCTGCCTGTCGTGAGAGTCGACTAAAAGGGGCGACCAAGGGCTGATTGTATTAGAACTATGAAACTACTTTTGATTTGTACCATCACGCGCGTAACACCATGGGTCGCTTTTACTTGCGAGTAGTACCACTCTGTTAGGTACTAAATAGTTTTGTGATTCGTAGCACTCAAGCGGGGTTCAGTGTGGTTTTCCAGTACCCGTGAGTCGTACCCATGTGAGCAACACCACGGGTCTGGGCGGTGCCTGTGCGTTGTACCACTATATGAGCGACACCGTGGGTCTGAGTTGCCAGTGATTAGTACCCACTATGTGAGGAACACCACGGGAATGCCGGCGCCCGTGATTAGTACACCTATAGGTGAGGAACCTCGTCGGTTTGCGTTGGCTATGAGTGACGCCATTGTGTGAGAAACACCATAGGCCTGCGTTACCTTTACGATGTACAATACTTGTGAGTAGTACCTTAATGTTTGGAACACCGTGAGTTTACGCTACCTTTAATTAGTATCGCAGCTTGAGAAATATCATGGTTCTCCTTTACTACCGATAAGTGCCATTATGCGGGATCGTTGACATAGATATTGACCCATTCAGACAAGCATCATCGATTCAGGATTGGGCTTTGGAAGCAGTCCCTTGGTCAGTAACATTTTTTCTGGGAATGTGAGGCATTGCGCCTCTTATCCACTGCTTGTTTTAAATTCATATTCATCAATTCATTCCTCATCATCACGTTTTGAATTCGGGTCAGTGGATGAATTTTGTACTTTTAATTTGTAATCGCATTTCGTCTCATTTCGTACCATAGGGGCTGATGACCTAGATGTTAGGTCCCTCTAAACAACAAGCATCATCATCATCATCATCATCATCATCATCATCATCATCATCATCATCATCTGCCTTTCATGGGTCTAGAACAGACTTCACTCAGCCTCTTAAACACGATTGAGAATAATAATAGTAATAATAATAATAATAATAATAATAATAATAATAATAATAATTCACTTTAGGCGAATGGAAAGGTGCTAACAGACCACAACCCCCCTCTTTCCCATTTCTTGACCTAGTACATATATTAGTACAAGACAGCACAACCACGCAGGTTATTAACCATTCTTCACACACACTACGTAGACACGGCTGTTAACTACGATACCGGTACCTGATTACTGGGTAAATAAGATGAAAAGAATGCTAGGTAGAACAGGAAACTGCTGGAATAAAGAGATTCAGAATAAAGGAAAGATACTGAGGTTGAGAAACAGATGATCATGTTAGAATGCAGGACCAAAAGAACACTAACTTTGTAGAAATTAGCTAGAAGATGACAACAAAGAACATGTTACAAATACAGAAGTAAGAGGTATGGTGTGGTAGTTAATGGGTATGTATTCAGATTGAGGTCAAAGAGCGAATGATGACTATAATCGGTGTTTGTGTGTGGTGAAACAATCGAAGAGAGAAATATGCTTAAGAGTCTGTAAGAAGACTGAGGCCCGGTTTCATCAACACATGTTAAATATATACTAATTAATGTTATTTGGTTTACGTCCCACTAACTACTTTTTATGGTCTTCGGAGACGCCGAGGTGCCGGAATTTAGTCCCGCAGGAGTTCTTTAACGTGCCAGTAAATCTACCGACACGGGGCTGTCGTATTTGAGCACCTTCAAATACCACCGGACTGAGCCAGGATCGAACCTGCCAAGTTGGGGTTAGAAGGCCAGCGCCTTAACCGTCTGAGCCACTCAGCCCGGCTAAATATATACTAACAAGTAGTTAGTTAATACAGAGTTAAAAATTTAACATCTTGTTAGGTTTCGTGCGTTTCATCAAACCAAGACCGACTACAATATATCAGACCGTAATATCAAAACCAAGATGGTGGACGTCGTGGGCGCAGTAGCTGCCGACTGATGAAGGTTAGGGGTAGCACGCAATAACTTCATTTCGACGATAGACCAACTCACGATTTTCGGAGATGTCGGAATTTCGTCCCAAAGAAGTTCTTTTACCTGCCAGTAAATTTACCGACACGAGGCTGACGTATTTGAGCACCTTCAAATACTACCGGACTGAGCCGGGATCAAACCTGCCAAGTTGGGGTCAGAAGGCCAGAGCTTCAACCGCCTGAGCCACTCGGCCCGGCGCCACATTAAATTACTTGTGTTGATACCACTGAAAAGGCTACACAATATCTGATTCAATCCGCCAGAAATTAAGAAAAGATCGCGTACATATTTTGCAAACTGTGGTAGGTAATTTAACATGATAAATGTAACATCATAAGGAAAATCACTGTTGCACCTATGAAAACACTTCGCGAACAAGTACTCATCACATATGATCAACTAGAATCACGCATATTCTGCTAGAATAGATGGACAGCCCCACAGCAAAAGAGAACAACAAGCTGATTATTTCGAAATGTCACTTAGTCAAATAACGTTTTCTCTTAGATTACACTTCACTGGATAGATGGAAAAACATTATAAAACTGTTAAAATGATATTTATAACATCATTTTGAATGTTTATAAATAATTTAAGATGCGAAATTCCTCGATTTATTCACTCTCATAAGAACTATGAAACATAACGTGTTGTCTTAGTTTCGCAGTGGTGGACAATTTCTAATGTTCAGCACTCGATGAAAATGATGAAAATGAAGTACAGCCGAAATGATTATGCCAGCCCATTGAACAGCCCCGGTGATGTTAAGCCTTCCTTACTGGAAACTCTTATATCATGTGTTGACATATGATATAGTAGCACTTCCAGCCATGGTGGTAAACTTAGCAATGAAGAGTTCAGACACGAAATATATAATAGGATTTTCCCCATTGAAGAACATGAGTAAAACAGCTCTATTGACTCTAAACAATGATGTCTTTAACCTACATGGACGAGCTACAATTTGGTGTAGACTGCTTGATAACAGATATCCACAGCATGAATCGGAAGGTATTGGTACAGTAAAACCCCTTAGTTACAAACAAATCTAATCCCTGAAAATCCCCCCTGTGGTTGGGGGCGGTAGAATAACACCCACGGTATCCCCTGCCTGTCGTAAGAGGTGACTAAAAAGGACCCCAGGGGCTCTGAACTCTGGAGCGACCACGGGGCCCTCAGCTGAGTCCTGGCATTGCTTCCACTTACTTGTGCCAGGCTCCTCACTTTCATCTTATCATATCCGGCATCCCTTGGTCAACACTTGTTCTTTTCTGACCCCGATGGTATTACGTATGGATGCCTAGGGAGTCTTTCATTTTCATGCCCTTCGTGGCCCTTGTGTCTTCCTTCGGTCGATACCTTCATTTTTCGAAGTGTCGGACCCCTTCCATTCTATCTCTGTGATTAATGTTATATAGAGGATGGTTGCCTAGTTGTATTTCCTCTTAAAACAATAATCACCACCACCACCATCCCTGCAAGTCACTATTTCTTCTGTGTAACAGTGTTCAGATTGCTCCATCTATCACACTATAAGTTTTGTCATACACCAAGATCTAGCCAAATGTTCCCGCAGGCAAGCACAGATTCTTTCAAAATACAATTGCATCTAAATCACACGACACTTTGAAGCACATAGACACTGAAGGAACATCACCGTATCAATTATCAATATCTAAATGAATTGTTTTTTTGAGGAATACGAATAGGTTAACCATTTAGAATTAGAGAAAATAGTCTTCCCTAATCTCAGACTTACTCTCAGATGGCATATGCATACTACTGTTTTGTAGAAATATTCACGATGTATGTTCCTAATCCACTTCTCTCTTAATGTTTTATTCCTTAGAGAACTTAAGAATAGATGTATGAGAGGCACTGCCATAGTTCGATTTAAATCCGGTTCACAACATGATCAAAACTAATATATTCTCACATGACTGCGTATAATTCCGGATCCTAGTGACCAGTGACCCATATAAATACACTCACACACTTATATTCTACATAGAAACTAATACTTATCGTCAACTTACATGAAATTACTCCGACTGAATGAGAAAACTAAAACGAATAGGCTCACCGTTATCGGTTGGAAAGAGATCTTCCCTAACCACAAATTTTGGTTACACACATAGCCTAGTACGATAGTTTGGTCTTTGACTTCCAAATTTTCCCGGTGAATATTCCTTATCCATTTCTCCTGTAGAGATCTATCTTCAGGGAATTTAAAAGCTTCAGCAACGGTATAATTAGATCTACAACCACGAACGCAGCAGGAACGACCCATTTTGTGCTATGTTACAGCACAATATAAGCACTATTATACATCAAAAATACCATCATATAAATTTCTAACAAAACACCATACTGATAAACCGTTATAGATTACTATTTACCAAACATACTTTATACTTCAATAACTCGATCAAAATAACACTCTCTAACAGAATGTAAACACAGATATGAACCAACCACATGTCTCAAACGCTCGCCCACGAAGTCGCCATTTTCCTCCTAATCGATAGTAACATTAAGGTCTGATATTATTGTAGCAAGACCGACTACAATATATCAGACCAAGACCGACTACAATATATCAGACCTTAATGCTACTATCGATTGGGAGGAAAATGGCGACTTCGTGGGCGAGCTTTTGAGACATGTGGTTGGTTCATATCTGTGTTTACATTCTGTTAAAGAGTGTTATTTTGATCGAGTTATTGAAGTATAAAGTATATGTTTGGTAAAATAGTAATCTATAACGGTTTATCAGTATGGCGTTTTGTTCGAAGTTATTTGATGGTATTTTTAATGTATAATAGTGTTTATATTGCCGTGCTGTAACATAGCACAAAATGGGTCGTTCCTGCTGCGTTCGTGGTTGTAGATCTAATTATACCGTTGCTGAAGCTTTTAAATTCCCTGAAGATAGATCTCTACAGGAGAAATGGATAAGGAATATTCACCGGGAAAAATTGGAAGTCAAAGACCAAACTATCGTAGGCTTTGTGTGTAACCAAAATTTGGGTTAGGGAAGATCTCTTTCCAACCGATAATGGTGAGCCTATTCGTTTTTGTTTTCTTATTCAGTCGGAGTAATATCATGTAATTTGACGATAAGTATTAGTTTCTATGTAGAATATAAGTGTGTGAGTGTATTTATATGGGTCAGTGGTCACTAAGATCTGTAATTATACGCAGTCATGTGAGAATATGTTTGTTTTGATCGTGTTGTGAACCGGATTTAAATCGAACTATGGCAGTGCCTCTCATACATCTGTTCTTAAGTTCGATAAGGAATGAAACATTAAGAGAGAAGTGGATCAGGAACATACATCGTGAATATTTCTACAAAACAGTAGTGTGCATATGTCATCTGACAGTAAGTCTGAGATTAGGGAAAACTATTTTTTTAATTCTAAATGGTGGACCTATTCGTATTCTACCAAAAAAAATCATTTAGATAGTGATAATTGATATGGTGTCTATGTGCTTCAAAGTGTCGTGTGATTTAGATGCAATTGTATTTTGAAAGAATCTGTGCTTGCCTGCGGGAACATTTGTCTAGATCTTGGTGTATAACAAAACTTATAGTGTGACAGATGGAGCAATCTGTACACTGTTACACAGAAGAAATAGTGACTTGCAGGGATGGTGGTGGTGGTGATTATTGTTTTAAGAGGAAGTAGAACTAGGCAACCATCCTCTATATAACACTAATCACAGAGAAAGAATGGAAGGGGTCCGACACTTCGAAAAATGAAGGTATCGGCCGAAGGAAGACAAGGGGCACGAAGGGCATGAAAATGATAGACTCCCTACGAATCCATCGGTAATACCGTTGGGGTCTGAAAAGAACAAGTGTTGACCAAGGGAGGTCGAATAGGACATATGAAAGTGAGGAGCCTGGCACAATTGGAAGCAATGCCAGGACTCAGCTGAGGGCCCCGTGGTCGCCAACCCACGCTCCAAAGTTCAGAGCCCCTGGGGCCCCTTTTAGTCGCCTCTTACAACATATAGAGGATACCGTGGGTGTTATTCTACCGCCCCCACCCACAGGGGGGACTTGCAGGGATTAGCTTTGTTTGTAACTCAGGGGTTTTATTGTACCAATACCTTCCGATTCATGCTGTGGATATCAGCTATCAAGCAGTCTACACCAAATTGTAGCTCGTCCATGTAGTTTAAAGACATCATTGTTTAGAGTCAATAGAGTTGTTTTACTCATGTTATTCAATGGGGAAAATCCTATTATATCTTTAGTGTTTGAACGCTTCATTTCTAAGTTTGCCATCATGGTTGGAAGTGCTACTATATCATATGTCATCATACGATTTAAGAGTTTCCAGTAAGGAAGGCTTAACATCACCGGGGCTGTTCATTGGGCTGGCATAATCATTTCGGGTGTACTTCATTTTCATCGAGTGCTGAACATTAGAAATTGTCCACCACTTCGAAACTAAGGCAACACGTTATGTTTCATAGTTGTTATGAGAGTGAATAAATTGAGGAATTTCGAACCTTAAATTATTTTTAAACGTTCCGAATGATGTTATAAATATCATTTTAACAGTTTTATAATGTATTTCCATCTATCCAGCGAAGTGTAATCTAAGAGAAAACGTTATTTGACTAAGTGAAATTTCGAAATAATCAGCTTGTTGTTCTCTTTTGCTGTGGGGTTGTCCATCTATTCTAGCACAATATGTGTGATTCTAGTTGTTTATATGTGATGAGTACTTGTTCGCAAAGCGTTTTTATCGGTGAAACAGTGATTTTCCCTATGATGTTACATTTATCATGTTAAATTACCTACAACCGTTTGCAAAATACGTACGTGATCCTTTCGTAATTTCTGGCTGATTGAACCAGATATTGTGTAGCTCTTTCAGTGGTATCAACACAATAATTTAATGTGACGCCGGGCTGAGTGGCTCAGACGGTTGAAGCTCTGGCCTTCTGACCCCAACTTGGCGGGTTTGATTCCGGCTCAGTCCGGTAGTATTTGAAGGTGCTCAAATACGTCAGCCTCGTGTCGGTAAATTTACTGGGAGGTAAAACAACTCCTGCGGCACTAAATTCCGACATCTCCGAAAGTCGTGAGTTGGTTTATCGTCGAAATGAAGTTATTGCGTGCTACCCTAACCTTCATCAGTCGGCAGCTTCTGCGCCCACGACGTCCACCATCTTGGTTTTGATGTTACGGTCTGATATATTGTAGTCGGTCTTGATCACACTTTTCTTGTGAAATGTTAACTAATCGACTGTTAACTCTCCCAATATTGCGAACTGGTGCGAATCAAGAAGGCAGTGGTACGAACATGCTGTTCTACAGCGCGCTCCGATGCGCTTTTGTTTGAGTACAGCTGTAAAATGTGTTCTGTGTGTAAAATATGGCGCGTGGAGTGAAACGGAATCGTAGATCTAATTTTTCCTCCTTCGAAAAAGAGTTGTTAATTGAATTAGTAAATATATATAAGTTATTGAGTGCAAGCGCACAGATGGCTTGACGATAGAAGAAAAGGACGAGGCGTGGGAAAAGTCCGTGAGGGTTTCAATGGGGTCAACAGATACATTTTTAGCGGGTATCCGCTCTGTCACCTAACAAAATCACTTCGTTAATTGTCCCACTTCAAACTGTGCTCCGATATGGGAGTTATTAAATATTGTATTGTCGTTTGCAGAACCAGACCACCTAGCAAGTATATTCCTGATTTGGAGGTTAAGCTCACTAATCACCTGAACATTAACAAAGAAATATCCCTTCCGATTACTATTTATTTCGGCCCAATTGCCTCCAGGTGATTGGATTCTTACATGTGTGCAATTTATTGCACCTAGAACAAACACCAGGAAAACGGCTTATTTCATAGAAGTCGCGGATAATTTGCTGACGCTCTTCTACTGAAGGGAATGTTATATTCCTCCTTCTCATGAATGCTATTGCTGCAGACACTCGACAAACAACTCTACTAACAGTGGCTTTAGAAATTCCAGCATTGTCTCCGACCATTATGTGAAAATAACCAGTATAAAAAAACTGGAATATTGGAGAAAGAGGTTTCTCTTCGTAGGATATTCCAACCTCACTTGAATTTCGTCAACAACCTTAGCAACGGCTATTTTCGATAACCTGTATCCATGAAGAAATTCCGCATCCGTCAAATTTTC
The DNA here is from genome assembly GCF_040414725.1 of Anabrus simplex. Taxonomy (NCBI): domain Eukaryota; kingdom Metazoa; phylum Arthropoda; class Insecta; order Orthoptera; family Tettigoniidae; genus Anabrus; species Anabrus simplex. Next base: position 626,054,448 of record NC_090265.1, on the reverse strand, counting down.
AAAGTCATTACGTCGCTGAACTCTTCTTCGATCAGGATTGTGTTGTAAAAGATCTAAATAGAGCAATTCCGCCTCGAAAGCGAGATTCACAGCAGCCATTTTGGAACAGGTTGCTAAATGCTAATGTTAGCCATTTAACATTGGAAATGGCTGATGTTAACTTTAATACGCAGTTTAGCATTTGTTAATGTTAACCGTTGTTGATGAAACGCAAATTTTCTTAAATCGTATGTTAAAATGATTTAAATGATTTACTAACATGTGTTGATGAAACCGTGCCTGAATTACTTACAATGAAATACAGTGATAGTTAATTTATAGTCTGTGTCAGATGCGAAGTGTTTTGATCTCGAGAGGCTACTCAGATTGTCCAACCAAGAAGCTACCATGATGACGCGTTATTTTACCTGATTAATGCGTTTACACTTTGGGAAAATTACACTTAACACTTATTGGTCCGTTTTGAATATATATAACTTGAGAAAATGTATGGTTTAAACAGTATGTATATCAAATTACACTGTGTAAAATATCACTAGCGCCAAGCCAAACTACACAGTTCAAAAATTTAGGAGAACATGTTTTGTAACGTCTGGTATGTGAACGTTAATTTGGTAGATGGGGTTCCAATGTTCGTACAGCATACCCTGAGACTACTGATCTCTATACGATCGCTCATGGCAGCTCTGATTAGACTGTGGTCATGCATAAGAACGAAGTGATCATGGCAACGGAAAGAACTGCAGTAGACACATCAGTACGACCAGGCAGAACAATACGTTGTCTCTGTTAATCGTATATTGGTCATCGCGCTCGCAGTTGGCGGGCACAAAGGATATAGAGGAGAAATGTTCATCGATGTCTTGACTGTTCGGCTTACACTGAGACATCTGTTAGGTTAATACGTTCCCAACGGCTTTCCTTTGTTGATTATTATAGGCCTTATAGGTATTTGGTTTCCTGGTACCAATATTTATTACGCCTCATTTTTCGTTCTTTGCTTGTAGCCCTCTGAAGGTTTGACTGCTGCTTATAAGCTCTTTGAAGTTGGGCGTCTCTTTTAGCTTTTCTAGCCTCAATGTACTTTTTTTAGGACCCTGAAGGAGATCAGTAGCAGTATATCAAAATTCTGCGAACCCGTTAATGTAGTTGTCAGACTGATCTGTATTCATTTCACGAGAAAACCTGTCGTTTCTCTGACGCAGTTCTATAAATTTGTCGATTGGATCAAGTGCAGGCGATGCTATTGGACTAAGCATTCAAGTGGTGGACTCTTGTTTTATCTGAACCCTGTTCTTGTAAAGGACAATAACTAGTGCTGGACTGCTTCTGCACTATTATCTGTCTATGAATTTCAGGGCGAGAGGGATTTATTGTGGGCGTTAATTCTTACATAATATTTACCTCAGTGGGGACATGGCACACGAGTCTTAACCCTTCCTGCTGACGTTTTCTTCACTCGTATCTTGCCTTAAGTTTTCAGTGATTTGTGAAATTTCTTCGTGAAGGCAGTGCGTACGTAATGCGGGTGTCGCATGACGAGGCCAGAAAATTGCATGCTTTATTACTCTGAAACCTTTTCTGAGATTGTAGCTGATAAGTTAACCAGTTATAATCACTAACCAAGGTCACCTGAATCGTGCAGCCTTCTTTGCTAACATACGCTAACTCTGAGTATAATGCTTCTTTTCAGTCAGTCCGAAAATAATCATAGTTTCATAATTTGGACTACCCGGTTAGACAAACGTTGACGTAACCAAAGCTAAAGTTTATAGTCATAATGCTAGCTTGCCCTACAACCAATGACTATACTGCATTTGTTTGTACGATATTTAAAGCAACTTCATTAATGGCTGTTTTGTAAATCAAGGCGCACTTCAAGCAACTACTCTTGTTCCCTGAAAAAAAAAAAAAAAAAAAAAAAAAAAAACCTGGAAGTTCTGCCTGAACGAACTATTGAATGTCTGTATGATTTTAAAATGTGGAATACCGTTGGGATTCATATTTAAATATTTCACAGAGTTCGGTAGCTACAGTCGCTTAAGTGCGGCCAGTATCCAGTATTCGGGAGATAGTGAGTTCGAACCTCACTGTCGGCAGCCCTGAAGATGGTTTCCCTTGGTTTCCCATTTTCACATGCTGGGGCTGTACCTTAAAAAGGCCACGGCCGCTTCGTTCCCACTCCTAGCCCTTTCCTATCCCAGCATTGCCATAAGACCTTTCTGTATCGGTGCAACGTAAAACAACTTGTAAAAAAAAATCTTTCCAGCTACTAGATGAATACGGTGCTTGTTTCTTTTGACAGTTACGATAGGTAGAACAGAATCTCGAAATCCTAAATCGAAGCACATGGCACAGTTAACATGTGTGTTACCTAAGTCTTGTCAGAAACAAAAAGGAAATGAGCTTAACCTCGTTAACATACCAGTAACTATACCGATGACGTCATCTTACTGACTAATAAAACACGCGAGTGAAGACGTTGGCAGTACAGTACAGCATCCTTAAAAACGTGTCTTTTGTGTTGACTTGTGTTAGATCATTAAATGTTGAAGCAGAATCGATAGGGCGTGTATACCGAATAACGTCCTTAAGTAATCAGTTAGTCCTTTTAGCAGGGTATAAAACAGGGAAAACAGCTTTTAGATTAAACAGGCGTCTCGTCGTTTCCTAAATAACGAGTGGCCATGGTCGTTAAGGCGTTGATTATTTATGGTCTGACACCGTGGTTAGCAGGTTCGAGTCCCGTAGAATGTTGGCCAGCGGGGTAGGAGAGGTGGCGGTATACAATTTCTAATCAATAGATTGCATGCCAAAGTCTGGGTTCAGTTCCAAACTTATCCGCAGTGCTCATGTGGAGTGAGGGTATATAACGCTGTTAATGGCGATTCGGATGGAGACGTTGACCCTTAGCTGGCCCCTTGAAGTTATCCGACAAGAATAGGCTATGCGCTGAGACTGGGTTTCACATCTGATTGGTTGCATTATATGATCACGCTGTGACCTGCCCTTACACAATACAGTATTTTGTTACTTTAGTATTATTCATCTCTGCATTCTTCTTCTTTTCCTAGTTTTGATATGCCGGTACTGTTATCTGTGTCACTTCTATGATTTTCTTTCGCGGTATTCCTTTTCTGTCCAGGATCGTGCTCTCGAAAATCTATGTACGAAAATGGGTGTGCTGAAGACTGTTTTAAAAGTATTTTTACCGAACTCGAAAACTGCAGTCGTTTAAGTGTGGTCAGTATCCATTATTCGGGAGATAGTGGGTTCGAACTCCACTGTCGGCACCCGGGTAGATGGTTTTCCGTTTTTTCCATTTTCACACCAGGCTAATGCTGGGGCTGTACCTTAATTAAGGCCTAGCCCTTTCCTCTCCTATCGTCGCCATAAGGCCTATCTGTGTTGGTGCAACGTAAAGAAACTTGTAAGAAAAAAGTATTTTACTTGTATTCAGCAGGTTTCTGTGTTTATTTCCCTTAACTGTACTTTATTTGTTCTCGTTCCTATCAGATTACTTTTCTTTTTCTGTTGACTACATTTCCCTTTCCTCTGATTGCATTTGTTGCTTTAAGTCAAACTTTTAAGAGTAGCGTACTCAAAGTTAATGTCTTTTCAGATACACTGCCGGAAAAAGCATGGAACATCCTCTCAAGGACAAGGCCAATTTATATGATTACAAATTCAGACCAAATGAAACACACATGTCACAGTAAAGCTTGTCCAAACAGTCACATCAGTACTCAGTGTACCCCGCTCTGGCCAAGGGCGCCCATACCCGGGGGCAAGGTGGGGCCGCGGCCCCCCTCTAGCTCTCAGGGAAAGGCAAAAATCTAGTGTAGTCACGTGTTTTCCTTTCAAGAAAATAATTTAAAAGTCAGTATTACGTAAAAGCGGTAGTACCGTCCACCACCAACAGGCAGCGGATACCGTGGGTTATTCTACCGCAGAATACAAATCGCCATTTATCTTCCAAAATATTAAAATTACTACATACCGCCAGGTCTGGGCCCCCCTCTGGAAACTGTCATATGGGCGCCCATGCCTCTGGCGGCAATGCAGGCGCGTATTCACGTATGAAAATGATAATAAAGATGCCGAATGGCATCCTGCGATAGATTGTCCCACGCATCTTGCACCTTTTGATGCCGTTCGGCAATGGATCTTACATACTCTGGGGAACGCGTAAGTTCCCGCTTCATGATGTCCCATACGTGTTCAATTGGCGAGAGATCCGGTGATCTTGCTGGCCAGGTCAGTTGTTGTACATCAAGTAGAGCACGTTGCTTCGCAGCAGCTGTATGTCGACGTGCATTGTCCTGCTAAAAAAACACATCATCTTCCTGTCGAAAAAACAGTAGCACGAGACAGCAGCCTGTGCAATGTAGCGGGCACTGGTTACGTTACCCTGCAGAAACACCAACTGTGACCGCGAGTTGTAAATGGTGCCTCCCTACATCATGAAGCCTGGTATGGGACCTGGGTGTCGTGGGCGAATGCTCTCTGGGATAGGCCACTCACCAGGTCTATGCCGTACACGTGTACGTCCATCACTTGCATAGAGACAGAACCTACTCTTGTCACTGAAGACAACAGGGCGCCATTTCCCTCTCCAGTCGACTCTTTCACGACACCAGAGTAATCGTGCTTGGCGGTGTCGTGATGTCAGTGATAGCCTGGCCAGAGGCACACGTAATTGTAATCCTGCTGCAAGGAGACGGTTCCCAATGGTCCTTGATGACACAGCAGGTGCAACATGTGATCGGATTTTGTTCCTGGATGATGATCGGTCGGCCACCTCTGCTCGCACAAAGCGTCGATCTTGACGTGAGTCTGTACTACGCGGACGTCCGGAGCCTGATCACGGGTGTGGGAATGTTCCACAGACCACTACTGAAAGCTGCGACACACCACCGATACATTGTGCCCAATGCGTGCAGCAATCCGTCGATACGTCCATCCAGCTTTCTGCAGACCCATAATGCGACCCCTTTTCAGATGGCTGCAGTTGTTGAACAGGAGCACATACTCATCGACGGGGCATGGTTGTATCCTGGAAGTAATGTTGCAAACACTGTTCACCTCTAACCTCAGCACAGTTACTGCCCGCAGAGTCAAAACAGAGCGCGCACGGCAGACCTCCTGAGCGCCATCTGATCGCCGATGTCCGTGACAAATTAATCACCAACTCAACAACCCCTCAGTATGCACATATTATACCCTGCTTTATCCGGCAGTGTATTTTCAAATATAGCTTTTTCCTATCTCTGTATTCTATTTCTTCTAATTTATGTAGATTACCACCTGTAGTCAACTGTAATTTTCAATCTTTGGACACAACTTGTCCACTTAATTAATTTTACTCGCTCCACATTTTAATATTTGCCGTAACTTTTTTGTTTTAATATTTATTCTTGTTTAAATTTTCCCGTAAAATAAATTATTCCAAAACTTTTCGATAATTCTCTTAAATCCTTACAGATAATCCTACCAGAAATAGATCGACTCACGGCTACGTAATTAATATTAATTAATTAATATTTCTTGTTTCTAAAGATTTTTGTTTAGAATATAATCGTTCTGATTTCTCAAATCGGAGGTTGCCTGATTGACAAACCATACAAAATAATAATCTTGGAAGGATGAAATATTGTTGGAGAGGAGAAGCGAAGTGGAACTGTCAATTATACGGATGATTTTTAGAAGGCCACGGCTGCTTCCTTCCCATTCGTAGCCCTTTTCTATTCCATAGTCGCCGTAAGACCTATCTTTGTCGGTGCGACGTAAAGCAAATGGTAATATATATATATTCTTAATATTTAAAGAGCCTTTCGAAGAGAATACTTTCGCGTCGTTGACTTGAGTCCAAATTAAACTCGTCGACTATTTAGGTATTGTAACCCTGCACCGAAACTAGTAACTCTGTAACTCAAATGCGTGTTAAATTGTGTTTTTCTTGATAGTAAGGTATGGTGGGTTGACGCTCGTTCGTTTCCATTGTGATGGTGGGATCAGTGACGAAGCCGTTAGTTGACCCTGCGGGGATAACGATATATAGATATTGGTATTTATTTTGGTGAGGCCGTCATTGGCTACTTTCTGGCCAATTCGAGCTGTATTTCGAACCCTGGAAAATGCATGTTAAATTTTCAGAAGGGAAAATCACTTAAAATACCTAGTATGCTCGACTCCTTTCCAATGGATGCCGGGCTTATGTATGCAATAGGAAGTACAACTGACGTCCGATGTCATGTCCCATTGTAATAGATCTATCATGCTAGTGGCCAGTACTGTATTTACTCGTAATACTCAGCATTACTGTGGTGTTGAAGTAGGCACAGTCGTAGACATTATGTGGAAATAAATTCTAAATATCTACTGGTTTTTAGACTCAAAAGCGATTCTTGATCCAGTTAAGATCATGTATTTATACTGTACTGTAGCGTACTATACTGTACTATACTGGACTTCCGTTTCGAACGCTTAGTACCGTAGATTTCTCTGTATCCACTTTCAAGTGGACCCTTCGAGTAATTCATCCGGTGTTGAGACCTCTCAACATGTTTATTCACAAGTGGGTCTGAGAGATCGAGGACGCCACAGAAGCGCCTCAAGGTATACCGTATATCCTTTCTTCTTGACATACTTCTTACACTCTATGTTCGTAGCATTTGAAAATATCGCTGAAGGATTTCACGTTAACGACTAGATCGAGGAGAAATAGTTGAACGCATATTCCACACTGCTAGATGTATTCTGTGACGCGTCTCCATGTGATTTTATTCAGTTTGCCCAATCCCCCATGGGCGGTGAAGTTGGGAATGTGGAGTGGCAACCACGGGGGCCACTAACATTGCTTGCACTTCATTGTAGCAGGCTTCTCTCTCACTTTCATCGTCCCCCTGTGGGTGGGGGTGGTAGAATAACACCCACGGTATCCCCTGCCTGTCGTAAGAGGCGACTAAAAGGGGCCCCAGGGGCTCTGAACTTTGGAGCGTGAGATGGCGACCACGGGGCCCTTAGCCGAGTCCTGGCATTGCTTCCACTTACTTGTGCCAGGCTCCTCACTTTCATCTATCCTATCCGACCTTCCTTGGTCAACTCTTGTTCTTTTCTGACCCCGACGCTATTAGGTTTGCGAGGGCTAGGGAGTCTTTCATTTTCATGCCCTTCGTGGCCCTTGTCTTCCTTTGGCCGATATCTTCATTCTTCGAAGTGTCGGATCCCTTCCAAATTTTTCCTCTGATTAGTGTTATATAGAGGATGGTTGCCTAGTTGTACTTCCTCTTAAAACAATAATCACCACCACCACTCTCACTTTCATCTTTACTATCTAATCTCCATACCAGGATGAGCGGTTCAGTCAGTAGAGTTCTGAGCTCTAGTGATCGGCTCCTATACCGGCGAGATGCTAGATGCGATCATGTGTGACAGATAAACTACGTTTACGATTTAACGGATCCTTTTGACACAGTACAGCATGCGTCGCGGATTGATAGTTAATTGTTGGATTTTATTTCAGAACTAGGAAGCCTACTGGCTTTGCCTTCCCTCATTATTTACTTGACTGTTGTGCACAATTACCTACTCATCTAATGTTTACATTGATGAATATTTCTCGCGTCACCGAAGATGGCCACGTTACTGACGCGTTGCTTCTACGTATGACTGACTCGCTTATACTGATCTGAGATGCAATAAATTTCGTACCGAAGGCTATAATATTCCTTCAGTTTCTTCCACTATAAAGTGAATGAAATCGAATTCAAATGTAGCAAAGCTAATACAAAGAGATCACATTTGAAATGCAACATGGTTTACTAGAACATTTTTTCTTCCGTTTTTCTTGGTCGATAATACAGGATAATTCAAACGACGATAGGAATACTACCAATCGGATAAACGATATCTGGGCGAAGTGTCGGGCAGCAATAGGAGTTATGTTCAATAAGAAGGTACCACTCCACCAGAAGGGTAAAAATGTTGGCACTGCTGTCCGTCCTGCAATTCTGTATGGCTGGGAATATTGAGCTACAAAGGAAACGGGCGAACAGAACTCCTTGTGGCCAAGATGGACCATCCGAAAATATCTGAGAGTAACACCAATCTCAGAGAAACTGAGTGAACACCTTTAAGATAGTTCGGTCACCTTCGCGATGACAAAAGGAATATGTGGCTCATAGAAGGGAGGCGCTTATAGTAGATGGCCAACCAGCCCTAGGATGACCCAAAAGAAGATGGAGAGCCGGTTTTAAAAGGACCTGGTAATACCAGTGCTGACGTGAATAGTCCAGGATTGAAGCTACTTCAGGAGGGTGACCATAAAAGCCGACCCCGCCTGTGTATGAAAAGGCGATGTTGAATAAGAAGTTGATCAAATCGTCCTTACATCCCTAATGATCAAACTCGGTAAGTTTCGAGCTTCTTGCCGTACAGGAACGAAGGATGTGGTGACTCAAGATATCGTATTTTTTTCATTTGCTTTGTCTCACCAACACAGGTCTTATGGCGACGATGGGACAGGAAAGGGCTAGGAGTGGGTAGAAAGCAACCGTAGCTTTAAGTAAAGTGCAGTCCCAGCATTTTACTAGTGTGAAAATGGGGAACCGCTGAAAGCCATCTTCAGGGCTGCCGACAGTGGGGTTAGAACCGACTGTCTCCCGAATGCAAGCTCACAGCTATGTGACCTAAACAGCACAGCCACTCGCTCAGTACGGTATATCGTTTCCGTAAGACAGAGGAAACGTATATGAAAGTAGCTGGTTGGAGCAAATGCAATCATCCGCAAAGTCTGTTACCGTTTGCCAAATGTCGAGAATTCGTTGGGAACCGTTGATGACAGCGACGGAGCGCCCTACTGTGCGGAATACAGATGTCACGTCAAGAAATCAGCGGCCTCGCAAACAGGTCTGGTGAGTACGGAGGGTGTTCCAAGACTTCCCAATGTCAATCTGATCTCGAGGAATGGACGGCGGTGCAAATCCGTAGCCTCATTCCGACCCGCACGAAATACCTTGACCCATCGTGCAACCGTCCTATACGGTAATGCATTCTTGCCACAGGCTTCACGTAATCGATGACATTCTGATGCATTTTGGCCATGGGCAACCTCGATTTTAACGTGCTTTAGAGCGGACAAATCGACACTCTTCACTTCAAAGCCACACAGTAACAACACTCCCAACGAGATGCCCGTCAAATACACACTACACATCGACAACAGCGCCACCTGACCGCTCCCATACCCTGTTTGCGCATGTCCGATCTTCTGCCAGTGTCTGGACTACGTTGCCACTATTTTATTTACATCCCTCGTATGTCCCGAGAATCTACCGTAACATTCCGCATGTATCAGTAGTAGTTCACATCTCCAGTTTGGTTTAGAAACCCTTCTAGCTTCCCATTATAGGGTAATTTGTAATCATTAGATGAATACGGACGGTAAGATCCCAGATATTTTCTCAGGTGACAAAACATTTCGTCTGTTTTTTTCTTCTGAGATTCCATGCGACTGTGTTGGCTGTGAGAGTAAATTTCAAGTATTCAGACAGTTCTCAAAGAATTTCACCTTATTTTCTTGACACGGCATGAGCCCAAAAGTCTATATCATGTGTATAAGTGCGGGCCGTGAAAGCATCAATGGCTTCAAGTATTCAGGTTAATACTTGCGTATTGCGATAGAAGTGATTTTTTTTTTCATACTGACCCGAATTTCATACTTTTACGTTGTACAAAATAAAGTGGAAAGTAGAACTTCACTTTACTGTAATTACCGCACTTAGCGTGTACCAACATAAAAACGCACTCTCAGAAGCCTTTTTTTTTTCAATAAACGTAAAGCAGTTGCTTGGTTACCAGATAGCTACGCTGCGTCGAGTGGGCTTAATATCTTCGTTCAATAGTTTTACGTTCATTATTTTCCAAGAACAAAATTGCTCATATTCCTAAAAAAAAAAAAAAAAAAAAAAAAAAGGACCAAAGCTCAGAGGTGTAGAACAAGACTAGTCTTTGCTGATGACATGGCACTAGTCGTAAAAGACATCCCTTATGCACAAAAACAACTTAAAATACTGCAAGAACAAGCGGCGAAAATCGGACAGCAAATTTCTTTTAAAAGTAAAATGTCCACGACAGACATCAAAACATCTACAAAATAAAGTGGAAAGTAGAACTTACTATCGGCAACAAGAAAATATCCCCTGTGAAAGAATTTAAATATCTACCTTGGTGAATGGATCACAGAATCACTATTCCAGAAAATAGGAAACTGCTTTTCAGTAAACAAAAAATCTATCTATCTTGGAACTGTGAAATCCGACGCTACACAACAGTGATAAGACCAGAAGCACTCTGCGCATGAGACACAATATCCCAAAGCACTAAAGGAGCAGTTAGAAATTAAGGAACGCAAAATTATGAAAAAAAATGGTATCAAGAAACAGAATCAATACGTTACCCTCCACCCAGTGCAGAAATCGATGAAATCCGTAATCACTGATTCAATGCGCATGCAAAGAATCCAATTCCTCGGACACCTATGTAGAATGGATCCAAACAGACTATCAAAATCCACACAGTCCTGAGAAACAAGACTGCTAGACTGATTGGTTTAAAAAAACAGAAAAAAGACCTTCAAGAATTTGGATCGCTAAACCTACAGGACCGAGATGCAATCAGGGAAATGGCATTGCTCGTTAAACGGAAGAAAGTGTTTCACGTATTTTCGAAATCTTAACTTTGTAAAGTAAATAACCGTTTTATTTCGTTCCATCGCACTACGTTCGTGTTCCCTTGCTATATTTCTTGTGAATATTTTAAGTTTATGACGGCAGTGTTATCGTTCACGGAAGTTACTGAAGGCAACAAAGGGAAAAGTAATGAGTGGGATCAATATCAGAGTGGATCACAGGTTTGGAAATGAACGCGAGTGTTGCCTCAGTTAGAGCTTTTTCTGGAAGGTCTCAAAGACGGTACCCGATGCAGACATGGCTGCCCGAAGAGAGAAAAGCTAGGGCACGTGTTGGGACAATGTGACCGTAGAATGGTCCTGCGCAATACCCCCCGTAATATTATACGATCTAAGATTACTGCAGCTCTAAAAACTAAAGGTTGAGAAATTGTTGAGGATTACTTCTGTGCTGCTGGCAAAGGATCAGTACGACGTGTTGACAGTCTAGCCTACAGTATCAAAACAATTCCCTTTAGACTAGTCAACCATTCCATATTTCAAGAAGTTCAGTCTGGCTAACATCGAAGTGTTGGATATCCTAGTGGGGCGCAGGGAACTATTTCAAAATTCTTTTAGGGTTTTAGGAAGCATTTCGGCATACGATCAGTGTAAAAAGATGACATTATACTAATCTGTACTGAAAGTCATACCAAATCAAGGACCGTTATTTTAGTCTGAGTTAAACTGTATCATGGCTATTCTACACTATTCTTTAACAAACTAATGAATATATACTGGGTCTTACTAGCTGCCTTCGTTGGAAGGCAATATTTCGAAACATAAAAGGGTGTGAACTATGTTGTGTATGATCTCCACTATTCACAGTATTATTGGAGAGCTTTAGGTTTCTCAGAATCGCCACTCCTGGCTCGCATAATGTGACTTCTGTTTTTACGTGGTGGGTTTAGATCATATTATTTGTTTTCAAGCCTTACTTTAGTTTGCAGAGATTTTTAAATTTATTTTGTAACAGTATAATAACTAAGCATAATATCTACTTCAGAAATCGCCGTATGTTGCGAAATTCTTTCTGTCTATGCAGGTGTGAGAGATGAATCATTATTTTGTTTTCGGAAATCGTGTGAATAGTTTTATTTGTAAGCCGATTGCCGCATTCTTGTCGCGTTCAGATCGCATGCAGTCATCTCAGGTGATGGTCCCAGGAGTATCTTGCCACCCCACAGTGTCCCGCTGTTGAGGTACATCTATGTAGTATTCCGAAGAAAAATCGTGTGAGGGTTATGATCAGTTCCTCCTAACCTACAGATTGTATACTATCTGCAGCTTTTCGTTTCGGATTATACACTATTAACGGGGCTTTGTTATTCGTGGGGAAATGTAGTTTTCATAACAACCAACCAGTCGTGCCTGTTACCTGTCCAGGCCCAAGGGTTCTTGGACGCCACTCCTTAGAGTGGAGCTGACTTTGGAAAAAGTCAGCCTGTTTCTGAATTATAGTAGCTTCTCCTGTCCATATTATCAATTTATTGCATATTTAAAAAAAGTAGGAAAAGTTTATCGCTTGTATGAGTAGAGTTGATATGTTCATTAAAAATGGAATGTTTGGTGATGGTAGGGTGATTATTTTTAAAAGGAAGTACAATTGGCAACTATCCTCTCTTAACACTAATTAGGGACAAACAAAATCGAAGAGTTCAACCCTTCTAAGAAAGAGGGTATCTGCAAAAGAAAGGGAATGACCGCGAAGGGTGTGAAAATGAAAGACTCCCTAGGCTTCTCAAACCTAACACTATCGGGATCGGAAGAGAACTCGAGTTGACGAGTGGGATATAAAAGATGACAGCAGGAGCTTGGTACAAGAAATGCTTAGGATCAGCTGGAAGTCCCGTACTTGTCAACCCACATTCCTAAGTTTAAAGCCCATAGGAGGTTCCTCTTTTAGTCGCCTATTGCGACAGGTAGAGGATACCGTGGATAATTTTGCTTTTTACCGCTCTCACCCACAGGGTAAACATATGTTTCCCAGTTGTAAAGTTTTTAGCTGGTTTGCACTCCACTATGTTACAGTAGTGGCATCCAGCGATTACTCTATACATTTGCCACAGAACATAAGTAGGGACGATACTCTTCGGAGTGAGGGCGTGAAAAGAATGGAGCACAGATTAAAATGCGAGGTTCCATTTTCTTTTTCATCTTACAGTCTCTACAGAATGATCTAGTAGATGTATGTAGCTCTAAGAAAGACTAGTGCACACTCAATATTCTTCTGAAGTGAACGTGTTACTTTCTTTACCTTGAAGTTTGTGGCAGTATTTTATATTCAGACCGATAACATCCGGTAACAATGTAAACCACATGCACGTAGCATACAACACTTCTTTCTTTGTCCCGCAAGGTCAGGTGATGCAAGTATACTGACTTGATAAATGATTGTGGTGGTTGTTGGTCGGCAGATCAAAATACGCCCGAATTCCAAAGCGAAGCAACGAATTGCGAGATATTTCGGGCACACTGTCAGGAAGGACGGAATTGAAAATCGTATACTGCAAGGGATGGTTGAAGGCTAGAGAGACTGTCGAAGACCTCCAACAATATTATCGACTAGATTAAACACACTGTAAATGCTCCGTTACACCAGTGCATGAAAATGACGGAAAAGAGAACTTTATGGTACAACATTACCATTAAAAATAGTCCAAATTTTACGATACTCGAATAGGAGAAGAACGAGAAGAAGTTGGTCGATGATTAATGTAAAAGGGCTTGGGACATCATGGTCCACATCCCTGTGTTCTTTGGTATGATGTTAGTCTATTCTATATGGAGGTGGTATTGCTGTGCTTATAGTTATTAAAGATTGTGATTTTTGGCGTTTTGAAATTAGAAATTTAGTATTTGAATTTGTACTTTTAACATGTTGTAGAGTTTACACATTTTAATTTAGCGTTTTGAAGAAAAATTTGAATTAATTCTGAATGATATTTCAGTAAATATAATTTAATTGTAAGCAATAGGAGAATATGCATGACAGAATAAAATCCTTGAACAGTTCCACTGGTTCGTGAACATAAATGACGTCAATTTTGTATACCGGTACCTTCTTTTTAATATTCTGATTTTGCATCAATATAATTGCCCTCGGACACTCTCGGCACTGAAAGTCATACATCATTTCATTTCAGCAATGTATTTTTTCTATATTATGCTTTGGCCTATATCAGTTTAAAATAAATGAACAAATTTATCATACCGAATGCATTTCTATTTTGCTATTAACTATATGCAAATGCGATTTCAAATTAATATTATCAATTTCCACATAATATGCCAGCTACACCATTCACTGTACGCCGAGCGTCTCAAGGAACTCATTGACCTCTCTGGCTCAGTGGGTACAAGCATTATCCACTAGATACTTGTCTTTAGTAGTGGCAGAGTTAGGACTCGCGATCCTCTCTTGCCGGACCCTCTGACCCGAAAGCCTCAACGTTAACCATTCAGGATGAAGCCAGAATTTCTACAGCTAATTACTTAGCTATTTAAACTGTAAATGATCGCCTGAATAATGTAAAATAGAGATTTTACTGCATTTGGAAGTGACATTTTTTATTGACCTCAACCCCCTGTGGGTGGGAGAGACAGACGAAGAATACACCCACGGTATCCCCTGCCTGTCGTAAGAGGGACTAAAAGGGGTGACCTTGGCGTGGACATGGATTGCGGTTTGGTATCATGTGTTGGACCCCCTGTGGATAGGAGGGGCTGAATATTTTTACAGGTAATCCCTGCCTGTCGTAGAAGGCGACTAAAAAGATCATGTGGCCATGCGTACTGCTCGGAGATGGGCTTTTTACGAGTGCGATTACGCTCGAAATCCCGATCGTGACCTCGGGAAGCCTTCGGGTGGGAGCGCCATGTACCCATGCAGTAGTATCCGCCCGACAACACAGGTCCCCGCACAGCCGAATTTCAGGACATATTATTGTATTTTATTTTATTTTGTCTCTATATTTATTACTCTGTACACGCTATAGGGTACATGTTGTTGCGGGTGATTGGAGGGAGTCCTAGTGCTCATTGCCTCAAGTCATTTCGCATTAGGCATCGTGTTAACATCGGACCCCGGGCAATATCGGCTACGACCAGGTGGGTATTGCTTTGGTTGTTGATTTCGGGCATGGGGTAGAAACACTTCCGCCTGCCACGGGTAATCTAAGATTTGATTCCCTAAGAGGGCAACCCCCTGGGAACAAGCGCAGCGAATTAAGTTTGGGTTCCAGCTTCGGTAGGTTCCTGGTTGCTACCATAACCGATGGGCAAAGATTTCAAGCTAGTTAAATGGCGAATTTGAGGATCTTAAGAAAATGCGCAATGGTGGTTTGCTTCTTAAGACGAACACTGCGCTCCAAGCAGATCGGTTTCTTAAGTGCGACCACGTTGGCGAAATCCCCGTCAAAGTGGAAGAGCACAAAACTTTGAATCTGATTCGTGGAGTTTTGACTTTATAGATCAGCTCCCACCTCCATTCCTTTTTATTGGGTGATTTTATCGGCCCCAATCCATTATGGGACTCTGCAATGCCTTGCCCCAGAGGAAGGGAATTGGAGAGATGAATACGAGAGTGGGATTTATGCATTTTGAATACAGGAGAAGCAACGTATTTTAGCGCGGCGTACGGCACTTAGTCGCGCAGTGACGTTAGCCTCTGCAGCTGAGCGCTCGTTCCTCTTATTCGATGGAATATACATGATAATCTGTGTGAGAGTGTCTATTTCCCTATTATTCTTTGTTGAAACATAAATCCATCGAGATTTCTCCCCGATGGATTTTCACGAAACTTTGTGGAAATGTCACGTACATAAAAGTAGAGATATCACGAACATTTCTTTCATATACAATTAATATTTCCAGAATATTTTTTGATATTAATAATTCAATTTCTTCATGAAATGTAATTAACATCTTAATGTAAATTCGTAATTACGTAGATGATACTTCTCTTAAAAGCTGTACGTATCGATTTGTCTGTGCATAATTTATATAAGGAGATATATCGTACTAAAGTTTGTAATTTTTACGTTCTAAAATTTTGGACTTAAAAATCCCTCCCAGGTTTCTTAATATAGCTGTGATACATATACCATACAAATTTTGTTACATTTAGCAGAATATTATGGGAGAAAATGGGATTTAAATGTAAAATTACAATTGGCAAACAAAGCATTATTACAGTGATAAATTGTTTGAATTCAGCGGAATAACTTCGTGACAAGGAAAAAACTCAATCATTTCAATTTCAGTCATTAAAAAATTTAACCAGAATGACCAAAATATCGATTTTTACCTCCGGAGTTTCGCCTTAAACGTGGCGATTAGCCAAAGTATTTAATGATACGAATAACCGGAGCGTAGGCGACGATATAACTTATATAACACAAGTTATTCTTGCTGCTGCTGTTGAGGAGTCCATTCCATTCTTTTCTGGAACTTCTCGGCGGAAGCTCGTTCCCTCTTGGAACGAAGAAATTGCAGCCGTTATAAGAGGACGACATTGCGCTCATAAACGGTACCGTAGGCAGCCTACTATGGCCAACTTGGTAACATTAAAAAAGAAACTCCGCTCTAAGGCGCGAGTTCTTATTCGACAGAGTAAGAAAATTTCCTGGGAAAGGTATGTGTCGTTTATGACGTCATATACACACTCATCTCAAGTGTGGACTCAATTTCGACGTATTTTCCGGAGTACAAGGACCATCCTCAGTACCGGGAATTTCCGTTGCATGCCGCATCGTAACAACATGCACCCTCGGTTGCTAACCATCTTGCATGCCATTTTGCAGAAGTATCCGGTTGCGAGAATTACCATCGTGATTTCCTATCTCTGAAGCGGGAAGCAAACAGTCATCATCTTAGTTTTGCCACTCAAGCTACAGAGGACTGTAACGTGCCCTTTACGGAGTGGGAACTCCGCAGCGCTTTGGCGCTTTGTAAGGACACGTCTCCCGGATCAGATAATGTCCATAACCAGATGTTGAAACATCTGTGTGAGAATAGTCTTTTCTATCTCCTTGGGGTGTTCAACCGATTCTGGATAAAGGGTGAGTTTCCGTCACAGTGGCAAGAGGGTATAGTAATTCCTCTCCTCAAGCCTGACAAAAATCCTAAATATTTAGAAAATTACAGACCTATTTGCCTAACTAACTGTCTGTATAAGCTGTTTGAGATGACGGTGAATCGCCGAATAGTGTGGTGCCTAGAGTAAAGGGGACTTTTGTCCGAATGCCGGTGTGGTTCTCGAGCCGTTCACTGGGCTAATGACCACTTGGTACGCCTGGAGAGTTCTATCCAGGACGCTTTTCTCCGAAAACAGCATTTGGTGGCTGTTTTCTTTGACTTAGGAAAGGCCTATGACACCACATAGCGATACGGCACCCTATCATTCCTGCATCAATGGCATTTCCGAGGTAACTTGCCGGTAGTTATTCCGAATTTTTTGTCCCTCCGTTTATTCCGTGTCCGAATAGGGAGAGTATATTCGCAATACCACGTTCAGGAAACAGTCTGTTCGCGATTGCCATAAACGGTATTGTCGCTGCTGCTGGTTGAGCAGTAATATCGCCGCTATATGTAGACGATTTTTCGCTGCATTATAGCTCGCAAAATATGGCCTTCGCCGAGCGACAATTGCAGCAAGCAATTAGGAAAGTGGAACAGTGGACCTTAGATCATAGGTTTCGGTTTTCAACCGCAAAGAGCTCTGTTGTGCACTTTTGCCGGAAGCGCACTCTTCACTTTCATCCTGAGCTTTATTCAGGGAATGTCGCGGCCCCCGTAGTTGACACCGATTTCTTGGGCTCCTTTTCGATAGCAAATTATCGTGGGAGCCACACGTGCGGCAGTTAAAAACGAAATACGCTAAGAAGCTTAAGCCGGAAGCGCACTCTTCACTCTCATCCTGAGCTTTATTCAGGGAATGTCGCGGCCCCCGTAGTTAACACTTACCGATTTCTTGGGCTCCTTTTCGATAGCAAATTATCGTGGGAGCCACACGTGCGGCAGTTAAAAGCGAAATACGCTAAGAAGCTTAACATCTGGAAGTTTCTTAGCGGCACTACTTGGGGGGCAGATCGCACGGTGCTCCTACGATTTTATAGGGCACATATTTTTATCCAGATTAGGCTACAGCAGTGCAGCATGTGGATCAGCAAGGAAAAGCGTCCTAGCCAAACTGAATAGCATTCACCACAGCGGAGCTAGGTTGGCAACGAGAGCTTTTCGTACAAGCTCCATTGCTAGCCTGTTCGCTGAAACTGGTGTGCCGCCTTTACACCTTAGGCGCCAGCAAATACTTCTGTCCTATGCTGCAAATTTGCGACACATGCCTCTTCACCCAAGCTATCCTTGCGTATTCCACAATGGAAACCGCCGGCTGTACGCTGCTTACCCTCTAGCAACGCAGCCGGTTGGAATACGCTTTGATAGCAGTCACAGATTATTTACCGTACCTTCCGTTCCATGTCTTGTCAGACGACCAAGTAGGGCACCTCCTTGGATAGTACAACGGCATGAAATCATTCTAGATTTACACACCGGTACGAAGGAAAACACGGACCCCTCTATTTATCGGAGACTCTTCCTATCCGTTGTTGGCCGGTACCCTGATTCTGTCGTTTCACGTATGGTTCGAGGGCAGAAGCGGGAGTAGGCTGTGCGTTCTTTGCTGACAATGACAGGTTTCTTTTTCCTCTACCGAAAATCTGTAGTTTGTACACAGCAGAGCTCTCTGCCATCTGTGAAGCTCTGCGGTACACACTATCCGATGAGCGCCGACACTTTCTACTGTGTACCGACTCCTTGAGCGCGCTACAATTTGTAGATGCATGTTTCCCTCAGCACCCTCTGGTGCAGTGGATCCAGGACCTGCTGGCCGGGTGTTTGGATGCCGGCAACAGAATTACGTTTATTTGGCTCCCGAACCACATTGGTGTAGAGGGGAAACTAGTTAGCTGATAAGGTTGCCAAGGAGGCTATTACCTTGCCATCGTTGCCTTACGGGGTTCCAGCCAGGCCACCCCTCTCCCAAATAAGCTGAGAGCGATAAAAGGAACTACGAACGTATGGAAGACTTCGCTTCGGGCTTCTCGGAGAGCAGTGGTATTATGTCGGTCTTCGGATTGACCATGGCATAGTAACGCACTCCTACCTACTGGAGGGTGAACGCCCCCCCCCCCCCGGTTTGTACTTGCTGCGGTCATCAAACACACCCTTACGGAGTGCGTGGACCTGGCCGATCTGCGCCGTAGTCTACAACTCCCGAGGCCATTTCCCTCATCCTACGAGATGACGTGCAGTCAGCAGACCTCGTCGTCCATTTTATGAGGGATAGCGGTCTTTTTTTATCTTGTTTAAAAGTGTATTTATATTAGTGTATTTTTGTTAAATACACTTTTAATCCATTGATTCTATTTTAGTTCGTGTTTGCGTATTTTAATGTGTTATTTTAACTCTAACTTGAATGATATATTTCTCCGTACTTCAAGGCAATGCCTTATTCCATTGTAACCTGTATTTTCAATAATTTCATTAGAAAACAAGGCATTGCGAATTAGATCCAC
The DNA here is from genome assembly GCF_040414725.1 of Anabrus simplex. Classification (NCBI taxonomy): domain Eukaryota; kingdom Metazoa; phylum Arthropoda; class Insecta; order Orthoptera; family Tettigoniidae; genus Anabrus; species Anabrus simplex. Next base: position 626,035,140 of record NC_090265.1, on the reverse strand, counting down.
TGCTTGCTTTAATTTCATAATCATTTTTCATCATCATTTATTTTAAATTCTAGTCAGTGGATATATTTTTAAAATGTTATCATGTCCTTTTGTTCCATCTCGTACCATTAGGGGCCGATGACGTAGCTGTTAGGCCCCTTTAAACAACAAACAGCTGAAACTATAATGAAGTCGATCGCATCCTGCGAGATTGAGAGTACATTCTCGATTTAGAAAAATATCCCGACTGAAATGAGGCATAAATTTACCCCAGACAATCTTGAAAAATACACAGTGGTCAAATACGCAGTGCCGAGCAACGAGATATATCGAAGCAAAACTAAAATAAAATGAAATTTGAAAAAGGTCAAAAAGAAAGTTTTATACGCCTGAATAAGCTTTTATCCTTTTATCCCAAGCGGTCAAAATTAGCATTTATACACACTAACAAATGCCTTTATGCCGTCCTAATTTTACTCTTCATATTTAACAATTACTGGATCAAACAGGCATTTTAGGACATATCCTCAGCCTAGTTATCAGTGAGCTTGTGGCCTGTGCTCATTGTGCCATTCCTGTTACTAAAGACTGACGAATACAAGTTGTAGAAGACGTGCTTTATCTTTGCATTTTTGTGATGAGAGCACTGGCGTAATCTCCGCCGCTAAAAAAGTATTGAAGACTTATCAATCATACTGCACTCCGTTTGAATAAACAAAGAACTCTGTATTTATCAAGAGATCCCATGTGTCAGCTCGTGAATAGTTGCTGTACATGTTGCCAAATTAAGAAAAATAATTTCAGGAGAATTAGTGATCATTTACGTCCCGTAAATATTAACTGTGGCATACGGTGCCCTTTAGCTTCATGTATACAAGTTTTTGTAAGCAGACTAAACGTCTACGTAATACTTTATCGACAGCTAATTCAGCGTTTTTGAAATGTTGTGATGGAGTTAAATGGCAAATTACTCGATCCACCGTCTGATATGTGACTAGTTTGCAAAATTTTCGTTCCTGTTTGCATCTCTTTAATTAATTAATTAATTATTTTATTTTATTTATTTATTTACCATAAACCTTTACAGTACCTATGGAAGGTCAGGTGAAAAGGACAGGCCCCCTACACGTAGTGCGACCTGACCTGGGGCTGTTATTTATTTATTTATTTATTTATTTATTTATTTATTTATTTATTTATTTATTTATTATTTATTATTTATTTATTTATTTATTTATTTATTTATTTATTTATTTATTTATTTATTTATTTATTTATTTATTTATTTATTGTGTCGGGACATTTTATCTAATGCCATCTTAGTTCGACAGTGTATCGTTGCGTATCTTCGTTCTTACCGTCATATTTACCACTATCAGTGTGACACGTTTGTAGGACTTGATGGTGAATGTCGTTTAAAACAGCAAGAGTGTCATCAACTCCATTGCTGTATGTGTATGCGGTTCGATTCTCAACTTCAAGACCTTAAATGGGAGGTTTTCCTCATTTTCCCATTTTCACGCCTGCAAATGGTAACAGTCTGAAAAATTCCGATACATCTTCCCCATTTTTAATATGGAACTTGAGTGGATATACATTTATGTATTTACTAAACGACACATAAGTAATACTGGTGCATTGAAATCACGTTCGAGTTAGCTTTTGTTAACGATATAAAGAGTAAAAGCCTGAATGCATGCAATAATATCATGGAGCATTGTAGGGTACTGTTGTAACCATTTGCTATAACTGAAACTGTAAATATATCACGCTGGTTATTTGTGAAAGCTCTTTCTGGGAGTATTCAAATCTAAACTATTTCGAATAGAGGAAGTTGAAAAGCCAATCCTTTGTGCTCCACAAAATGATTCAAAACCCACTATTAATTAAGTTTTTTTTTTTTCAGAAGGCAAACTAAATCTGTGAAATTTCTTCTAGTAGCGTGTTTTATTGTATGTCCTCTCGAAGAGTTTACCTGTCCTTAGTCCTTCTGAACCTACAAACTTACTAGTCCTGGATTGCATAAATAAGTCTCCTGTACTATCGTTCTATAGAGTTTTTATAAAATTCCCATTGTATTTAACCAAACTGTCTTTAAATAAAATCTTAATTGATGGTTATTACTTCCAGTAACAATCTTTCATCATCTTAATGTGAGTTTGAATGTTTTTACTATTGGAATATCTTATACTTTTACATACTTCTCTAACGTAATATTTTCAAAGGGCAATATAAAATGTGTTTTAAAACATAGTGTTAAATTAGAATGAATTACTGTTGCAATGCATATTTGAGTTTCATTCAAATGAAATGATAATTTGTTGAAACATCTTGGAAGCTGTGATAAATGCCATGACAAGGATATATATTGCATTTTCTCTTTTAGGGACTATATGCTTCATCCACATCGGCATGGGTAAGCTGGGTGCTGAATGTTGCGTGCTATTGCTTTGTAGCATTTTAATCCTTATTCTTGAGTTAACTCCAAAAAATCATGTGCCAAAAAGTGCATGATATTCGTTTAGAATGAATAATCCGTTTGCTAGGCATGCTTTTCTTTGCTTTAAATCGTGCATGTCTAATGGCATTGGTTTTAATATGTGGTTGTAGAAAAATAGATCTGAGATTCTTTTTTTTTTTTTGCTAGGGGCTTTACGTCGCACCGACACAGATAGGTCTTATGGCGACGATGCGATAGGAAAGGCCTAGGAGTTGGAAAGAAGCGGCCCTGGCCTTAATTAAGGTACAGCCCCGGCATTTGCCTGGTGTGAAAATGGGAAACCACGGAAAACCATCTTCAGGGCTGCCGATAGCGGGATTCGAACCTGCTATCTCCCGGATGCAAGATTCCTTTTTTCACATGATTCGTGATGTTAATATAACGAAAAACATTGTGGGTTATGTTACCAACCACTACAAATAATTCTAGACCGAGCGAGTGGCTGCGTGGTTTGGGTCAAGTAGCTGTCAACTAGCATTCGGGAGATGTGGGTTCAAGGCCCACTGTCGGAAGCCCTGAAGATATTTCTTTGTGGTTTCCCATTTTCACACCAGGCAATTGCTGGAACAGTACCTTAATTTAAGGCCACGGTCGCTTCCTTCCCACTCCTAGTTCTCTCCTATCCTATCGTCGCCGTAAGACCTATTTGTGTGGGAGTGACGTAAAAAAATTGTAAATGTATAATCCTAGGTAGTTTTAAAAGTGGAATGGGTGCATTTAGTGCGTCTACGTGTTGTTAAAGTAAACAAAGCCATGCGTTTAACTCCAAGATTTCGCAACTTATGAGTGTGAAGAGAGTAATAATCACGAACTGATTACTGGGTCTTAAAACACATACACCGAACAGGCTCCCATTTTGTTCTTTCTTATCTGCTCTTTGGTCTAATGTCTATGGAGTAATCTTCAGATCTCTGTCTTCCAAGTAATAACAATAGTAACCATATGACCTCAGCTGCTGTGTTCTGGTATTTTGATTTGACGCCATTTTGGCTACCTGTACGTCAGTACCGACGTTCTGTTTTTACTCTACCAGGTGGTAGAGAAACTAAAACTCTATTTGACGACCTTTTGCTGAATTTCATTTTGCTTTGTAAACAGTCGTTGACGTGACGAACTTCTTTTTTCACCATTCACAATTTCGCCTACCGCCCCCAGATTTGAAGCCACGATCTGGGAATCCGAAGGCCGCCACTCTGTACTACTAATCCTCGGAAACTTTGTCCAAGTGATTGTAAGTAAGCCTACTCTGAAATAGACAGTTCCCAGACCTGAGGTTAGAAGGAATGTTGTCTAAGTGCCTGACATTAGTGTAATATTGAATAAGATGGGAAGTTCAACTCTAAACAATGTTTATTGTACAAAATTTAGTTGCTCATAGTAACTATACATGTTTAATTCTTGATAATAAACCGTTTTGCGCATAAGCACATTGGATGAATGGGAGTTCTAATGTGTATACAATTTAAAAAAAACACAATCTGATTTTACAGCTTCTTTAAGGAATATAGGCACTTGTTAGTTAAGTAATGTTTTAATGTTGTTTGAAAATGTTTATCATTCAGACTCTTGATATACTTAGGCAGTTTACTCTAGAGTAACATACCCTCCACGTATGGGCTTATGGTTCATCGTTTTAGTGTGGCTGAAACTCATGTGATAATCATTTATTTTTCTTATGTTATAATTGTGAATCTCACTGTTCCTAGTAGTCAAAGTTTTATTGTGTTTATTGTATTTTTTGCTAGTGGCTTTACGTCGCACCGACACAGATAGCTCTTATAGCGACGATGGGATAGGAAAGGCCTAGGAGTTGGAAGGAAGCGGCCGTGGCCTTAATTTAGGTACAGCCTGGTGTGAAAATGGGAAACCACGGAAAACCATCTTCAGGGCTGCCGACAGTGGGATTCGAACCCACTAGCTCCCGGATGCAAGCTCTTAGCCGCACGCCCCTAACCGCACGGGCAATTCGCCCGGTTTATTGTGTTTAATGAGTACATATATGTACATTAGATGTCTACCGAACAAAGTGTCATAATATTAGTTTTGAAATAATTTGTGCACGTAGTTCAATTCAAAATATGAAAATGATTCTTTAGACTTTTCTCTTGTATAATGAGTCGTCTTTCAAAATATTCATTTGCCACGAAATCCTAGGCAACTATCCTATAGCTCAATCCCGTATAATGAGGAGTCTTTCAAAATATTCATTTGCCTCGAAATCCTAGGCAACTGTCCTATAGCTCAAGTGAGGATATGTTACTCCAGGTACACTTTCATTAAAACATCTTTTTAAAATTGCGTACGTAGTAAAAATATTCCAAAAGTTAATTTCTTTATCAAAACTCATAAACATATATAATAATGTTATTGATTTTACGTCTCACTAACTACTTTAACGGTTTTCGGAGACGCTGAGGTGACGAAATTTAACGTGCCAGTAAATCTACCGATACGAGGCTGACGTATTTGAGCACCTTCAGATACCACCGGACTGAGCCAGGATCGAACCTGCCAAGTTGGGCCTCAGAAGGCCAGCGCTCTATCGTGCGAGGTACTTAACCCGGCATAAACATATGTAATTGGCGGTTTGGACAGTTAATATTAGTACAGCAAACACTGATTACAGCTGAACTGTTTGTCTTGTTCAATATTAAACCATTATCTTTCGACCATTTTCGAACATTCCTTGTAAGTGGGTGGGACGTATTATTAATATAGCTAACACATGCCGCAAACAATATTTTTAAATAAAATCTCTAATGATTCTTATGAGTTATGCAAATAAGGTAGATATCTAAATGGTTTGAAGTAAGCTATTTGTTATTTATGAGTTCCCTTAAAAAAGTAAGAACGTAGTACCTCATTGTACAAGGTAATGAGTTGATGTAGTGTACTGTATAATTAACAGTCGCATGCCTGCATGGGTAGAAGTGACCAAAAGCATTGTTTTTTGTAAGACATTATGTGACTTAAGCATTCTTATCTAATCAAAGTTAATTGGTTTTTATATAATAAGCTGATTTCCTGAACTGTTTAATCGCTTAATCAGTTCTTTATATCAGAATATTATCTTATATCGGATATAAAATCAAGAAGCTAAGGTGATTTTTGCACGTTATCGTTTCTGCACGAGGAATGTTTAGTTTTTGCGAAATATTGCATCTTTTTATACGTAAGCTATGCCAGTTTCACTGCTTGTGGTAACGCTTCATTATATGTGTGGCAACACAATCAGTAGATTTCACGATACAAGTTCTGCTCCTTCACATGGCTTATCTGTACTTTGTATTTAAATGGTACTTAATGTATTTACTGCTTGCAGAGCTAAGAAATTGTGAAAAGATTTGCTTAAGCTCTCATGCAAAGTAAAGTGTTGTATTACAATATGTCCTGTCTTGGTTCTACGTTTTGAATGCTGCAACTCAATTCCGTGAAGTCTATTTATTCCTTTTAATTTCACACTCCGTTTTATGCATGCCATCTTACATTCCGTAAGCAAACTAATAAACGTATTTTATGTGGTTCGATTCCAAACTACAGCGACTTCTGGTGGCTATCAATTATAGCGCCAGATAATCATAGATCTTAACCAGCAATATGGTACGCGAACCTTTTCTTGATCCCTGAGCTCCATAGTGCTGAATGGGAACTTGGGCTGAAGAAAAGGTTCGCGTACTATACATCTTAATTACAGATAAGTATGCAAGTTCCTTGCTCACAGTAAGTATACAATAATGACTTTAGACCCTGAATAAAATTGCACAATAACAATAATTTATTTCCAGTTTCTTTAATACCATTAGAAAAATGCTCCTTATTTTCTCTGCAATACAATACATTACAGTTATATTAGGGGGTTCTACTCTGTTTCTCCCTAGACTGCCATTTGTACTAATGAAATAAGACTGTAGTGTCTATTTGTAAATTCGATTTTTACACAGTTTTGAGAAGGCTGATAGTATACACGATGCGGAGATGGTATCCATCATTTTTGACAGTTCTATCTGTTTGCCTGCCTGTCATTCGATTTGGATTGAATAAACATAAAACATAAACAACATAAAACTTGTCAATATAAGACACACATAAAATTGTCCTGCACTTGGTTTTATCTCAATTCATTAAGTGGGAGCTGAGAATGACATTTTTAATTGAGAATACCGCTTGTCACCTAGAGAAGAGCGAACAGCGAGTCAGCGACTTCCCTCGCAGGCTACCGTTACTGTTGTGGGTTCGGATCCCACTGGTGTCCGATTGGCCATTTTTGTTCTGTACTTAACATCTCTTCAATATGTACTAAATGTACGTAACACGGCCTAATAGGTTGAAAGTCGATTTCGATTACAGTGCGGTCGTGAAAATTCAATATTCATTGACTTAGCCCTCAAAGGGCGACTTGCACGCACTCTACAGTGTGATGGCGGTAGTGTAGCTTAGATCCTTTTCAACAGAACAAAGATGACCTAGGCCACCATAGCTCAATTAGAGCAACCGACGCGATATTGGGAGGTTGTGGGTTCGGATCCCACTGTTATCCGGTTGGCCATTTTAGTTCTGTACTTAACATCTCTTCAACGCGTACTAAATGTATGTAACAAGGCCTACTGTAATATGTTGAAAGTCGATTTCGATCACTATTGGCATCTTGCTAATGATATCGGTCTTGTTTGGCACTTTCTTTTCTTCTGATCGCTGCGTGGAATCCGTAGTCATCCGAAGTATCGTATTCTAGCACCATCCATGTTGTTATGAGACATCAGTTGTGGTGCTGTATAGTAGGGCGTGATAGCTGAATGGCATAATGCCATGCCTCTCACCAAGGCGGCTGTGTTGCGAATCATGGCCATTGCATATGGATTGTTTGAAATGAAAAGACGTCCCTGTGGTTCAGATTCCACGTAAAACTAGAGGCCTCACGGCTATGATCACAATATCAACAGTCACATAAAATTATAAGTGTGCATTTTGTGTTTTTTAAAAATAGTGTACCACTTGGAGGCGCCAGTACTATAGTTCCCCGAACCCGATCGCGGTGTTATATGCCCACTTTAAACAAATTTCTATGGGCTGATGCTTTCCCTACACTCATATTATCTTATTTCTGAAAATATAAAACTTCTGCCGAGCGAGTGGCTGCGTACTTTTGGTCACGGAACTGTTAACAGGTATTCAGGAGATAGCGGGTTCGAACCCCACTGTCGGTAACCCTGAAGATGTTTTCCGTGGTTTCCATTTTCTCACCAGGAAAATGCTGGAGCTGTACCTTAATTAAGGCCACGGTCTCTTCCTTCCCGCTCCTGGCCCTTTCCTATTCCATCGTCACCGTAAGAGCTATCTGTGTCGGTGCGACGTAAAGCAAATTGTAAATTCAACTTCCGTCAACAAGTCAACAGCAACAAACTTGTTCCAACATTACTAAAATTATATTGAACGTATTTTGATACAGTTTCCGTGTTCATTAGTTCGATAAGTGGTCACAAAATTATTTCTCATGCTTGTGAAGCCACAGGCAAATGCTGGTTATTTCTGAACGGTAATTGTTCTTCCATGTTCGGGAAAGGGAATCTTGGGATCAATCCTGTAATGCTGACAGTTGGTATTTTGTCATTAGTTAACATGTGAAACGTAATGACCAAGTCAATCCCCTCGACGGCGAGAGAAATTGACTGAAGAGATCCGTTTGTTAATTCTGTAGTCTGTCTATTCTCTATGCGTATATGTTTTATGAGACAAAATGCATAAACTTTCTGTTTACAATTTTACGGCCACCTTTTGCGTTATGATTAGACGTGTCAGGCACGAATGTTAGGAAATGAACCATTTCTGGTCAGCTTGAATAATGCATATTATTTTATTCTACATTGTATTCGAATATCGAAGTAAATACTGTACATGCAGTAAATGAGATTGTTTTAAAATGGCATGTCTCTTAGCGTTATCCGAGAAACAACATGGGGAAGTTCCCAATACGGTGTTTCCAATGTAAAGTGCATATTACGGATTTGTGATAACGGCAGGCTCACTTGCCTACTGCCTTTCACAATCGAGTTGGGAAGTTTTCATTATAATTGCAGGCGCCATCGGCTACTGCGCGGTCAAAATCGATTTGGGGAGTTTTCGTTACAATGGCAGGCCGCCTTTCCTACTTCCACACAGATTACAGTTGGGGAGTTTTCATTAGGATGGCAGGCAACTTCCCTACTACCAGTCGAAATTGAGTTGTGCAGTTATTATAATGACAGGCCCCTTTTCCTACACCCAGCCAGCTTACTACCAGTCACACCAAGTTGATGAGTTTCCATCAAAATAGCAGGCCACTATGCCTAATGCCAGTCACGTTTCAGTTGGATAAATTTGTTTTTAAGGGCGGGCACCCTTGCCTTCTGCAAGTCAAATCGAGAAGTGAATTATTCATTACAATGGTAGGACTTCCTTACTAATGCCAGTTACACAGGTGTTGGAGAAGGACCCCATTCCTACTGCCAGTCAAAGTCGGTATGGGGAGTACTGATTACAATAGCAGACACACCCTTTCTCGATCGCTACAAAACGACATCAGTGTATATATATATATATAGATCGACATACGAAAGTATATGCATGCTTACAATATTGCAGACCTTCATTTACAGATTAACTGCTGCTAAACGGTACGTCATATGGACAAAGGATTGTACCATAAGACGCCGGATTTAGCGGCCTAAATGGCTGGTCCTATGATATATTATCTATTCATGGGTCAGATTGAGTTAGAAACGCTGAATAGGGTAAAATTTTAAAATTTTTGTAAGATTATTTCACATTGCATTACTTTTCAGATAATTATGTGACAGCTACACACATAGCATTTGGCTCACATATGGCTACTGGGTGGGCCAATTTTCGTGTAGAGTTTGATGATTCTATCTTTCTTATAAGTGATTGAAAGTATGAATTATGCATGTGAAAAGTCCAAATTTACTGAACATCGAGAAATAGACAAAAATCAAACGTAAAAGGGATACAGATACGACAAAAAGTCATAATACCAAGGTTGTAGATCACTCCAAATTGAATGGAGATTGTGCCATCCGTTATGTGATAGGACTTCCCGGAAGTCTGCACCATCATTAAAATTGCCTCCATATTTCGATATTCTTCGGGGATAAAAATTGAAAAATTTAAAGATCTTGGAAATGTTCTGTCCGTTACAGCCTAAAACGTATAATTTTGCCGAATTTCAATTTTCTTGTTCGTCTGGCAGATTATGCCGCAATGTGGATTTTGGACGAGGAGGGTTAAAATTAAGACTTTCAGGAAACTAAACCAAAAAATATGCAGATGGTCATTATTATCCCTTAAACGCGTAGCTGTACGAAAATTTCGCCAAAATAGTCAATGTACAGGCACACAGTCGTTACGATTTCATTTATATAGATAGATAAGGAATCTGCACCTTTTGGTGTATGTCTGCTGGACTTAACCTGCAAAACCGACCATTCATGATATCTCCCGTATTAATCTTCCTGTCGAAAAAATGCACATGAAAAAAAGTTTTAGAAATGGATTTCCAACAAATTTGGTCGATTTCCAGTCAGGTTGATCTTGTACTGTATATATTGTGGAAGAGTAAATTCACCATTTCGGTTCCCTATAAACCGCCAGTCCATTTCGGGAACAGGAAATGTTATTGACCTTTAAAATTTACCTTTGGAAATGTGGATGCTAAATATAAAGTTTGGTTCAAATATCTTCAATAGTTTTCAAGTTGTAAGAAATACGCTCAACACGCACCCGTTCTTAAGTTAAGTCCGGTGGGACTTGTACCGAAAAACGGTCTGTTAATATCTCCCTTAAATCCTCTTATCGAAATGATGCACATGAGAAAAAAGGTTTAGAAATTAATTTCCATAAAGACAGGTAGATTTCTATTTTGGTTGTGTATATTTTGTGGAAGTGCAAAATCACGATTTCGGTTTCGTATAAACCCCCAGTCAGTTCATGGATTTAGAAACAATATTTGCCCTAAAACCTACCCAAGGACAGGTGGATTCTAAATATGAAGTTTGGTGGCAATACATCCAGTAGTTTCCAAGTTATAGACAAACGGACAGACACCAAAGCTAAAAATATGCAGATGGTCATTATTACACCCGAAACGGATAACTGTACAAAAATGTCGCCAAAATAGTCAATGTACAGACACACTCTAGAAGTGCAGACCTTTATTTCGAGAGTTACTGCTTTGGAACTGTGCGACATATCTACAAACGGACTTCACTATCAGACGACACGTTCATTGTTCTACATGGATGGTCCCATGACATCTTCTCGTATCTCCTATATGTATGGGTTAGATTGAGTTAGAATCATTGAATGGTGTGAAATTTTGTACAGTTTTCGCATACTACTTTATATTTGTAATACTCGTGTGAGAGCTAGAATCATAAAATTTGGCTATCAAATGGCCACTGGTCATGTCAATGTGCGTGCCGAATGTCATGATTCTATCTTACCTATAAGTGTGCCAAACGTGTAAAAGTACAAAATTAACTTGAAATCGAGAAATACAGCTCTATTTAACGTATAAGGGATCGAAATAGACAAAAAGTCATAGGTCCAAATTTTTAGACCTCTCCAAAATAAAAAGCGATTGTGCTTTCTGATTTGTGATAAGACTTACCGATTAGCCACCAATTATCCCGAAACGAAGGTCTGCACCGTCGTTAAAATTGCATCCATATTTCGATATTTTCCGGGGCCAAAAGTTATACATTTGCATAGCTTAGAATATTTCCTCAAAGGAGAGAGTGTCAAGCTTTCGGGATTAGCACTCGCATACATACGGAGTAATTAAGGAAGAAAATAATTCAGTAAAGAAAGTTGAAATTAATAGAAAATGGATTAAAACTGAGGACAGCCGGATGACGACAAATATTTAAGTACCAAGTGAATGTATTGAAAAATCAAATGCCCCTCAATAAATTATGCTGGTGTGAGTTATGGATATAAGAAAGATGTAACCGAGGAGAAATTTAGGCGCAGGCATTCTTAGGTCAGCAGTTAAGAAGATGACTAATGGTGTTATTACATAAGCTATTCGAGGGCGGTTATAAACTCCAACGATATTCCGCCAATATCCCGCAGAATGGCCGATTGACGCTTCTCTTGCCTTCTACCCTAGCAACAACCACGGATTTCAAGGCATGACGAGGAAAATGGCAATACGTTACTTCCCTGCTGGCAAGCAGTCAGAGACGTTGCCATGGTAACCTGTAGGTTCGTTGTCGGTCTGTCGGTCACACACGCAGACCATGACACCCGCAGAAAATAGTAAATTTCTCCATCATTTAAATAGTAAGGTAAATTATGATCATAACGAAAGTTGTTTATAATGAAGAGACGTTTCACATACGGTCCACGGAGTTTACAGGAAATCAATAGTATAAGAGAAAATGGAGGAACGGTTTTCCTATAAATCCCCCGTCTAATCAAAGATTTTAAAATGATATGCATATCGAAACCTTCCTCTGGGTGAGTATACTCTAAATATGAAGTTTGGTTGAAATCTATCCAGCCGTTTTGCCGTGATGGTGGAACAGACAGACACGAAAAATAAAAACATCGGATTCGGTCTTGAGTTGGCCTAAAACGGATAAATATCTGAAAAATTGGCAAAACAAACGAAATTACAGACAGCGGACCCCCTACAACTTTACTTATATAGATGAGCTGGTCCTTTTTAAATCGTAGGATACATCAGCTAAGATTTGTGATTTTCGCTGATTTTTAACTAATACCGGATTTCTTGGCTTCTTAGCCTTTATTTGCGTGTTTAATTACGACACGTACTACGAAGGGACAAGGGAGTTAGACGACTCGATTCCGGATCATTCCATATTCACACCTAGAAGACGGTGGGACAGAAATACGAGGCACTTTTCCTCCATTAGTAAAAGGTTTTAATAAAGTAAAAAGTAAACTCGTGTCCTCAACCTGAAGTGGTGCAGCTCTTTTTCAGGCACATCCCCAATGGAGGTGACCTGCATGTACTATTTCAACCACATACCAGCCCTCCTGCCATTCTTAAATGTCTGGCAGTACCGGGAATCGAAGCCGTGCCACCGAGGACGGCAGCTATTATTGCTAACCGTGACGCTACGGCGGACAAAGGTCTTAACGATTCGCGCGTAGAAACCTTGAAATATTTTCCGAATAAAGCTAGGAGTGTGTTTAACTCACTTTATAAGCGCGAGACATTGGAGCGAAGAACTGTTTTCTTATGGAAGAGGGTGTATCTTTTGGATTCGCATGAGTGTGATAGCAGATTGATCATAGAAATTGCATGCAGATTTTTAAAGACAGAGTTGTATGACCTGTGAAGAGTGCGCGTTGACGAAATCTGGTAACGATCTTAAATTCAGCGCATCTTACATAAAGCTGTGATTGTTAAATACCAACATTTCATCACCAAAATGCCTTCAGACCCTTCTCCAGTCCACCATTATTCACTTTTAAGAAAAATACTGAAGAAAAATATTAAATGGAGATCCGTTTCCAACAAAGAAGTGAAACGAACAAGAAATGAGTTTTAATCAATCCTTGACGAGGAGTTTTAAGGCAATTATTGCAGTATTGCGATGTTGTATAAGTGCACTACACTTTTGTTCGTTTGCGTCAGTACTTATTTGTTCCTGTAAACATTAATATCATTTAATAGAGTTGTCATAATATTTATTTGTGATAAGAGATAAGATAAACTAATTGAGAAACTGTATGGAAAAAGCATATTATACTACACGTTATATTCTTAATATTTTAATAGTACGATATGCAGCCTCGTTCTAGTCTTCCTACAGTGAAGTGCATTATCCCACGCTTAACGGTGGAACTGGGGAAATTACACTGAACATAGTTCCGAGATTCAGATCCTGGGATTGACGTTGTCTATATCTTGTTTTGCCCACTTCCCACTCTCTCCATATAAACGCTGGTATAGTAGCTTATTTCAGACCTCAGGGTTGCTACTTCAGTCCGGGGTTGGTTAACTCTTAGAAATTCTGAACCCTCAGAATGACTGTGTAAACTACTAGAAAATTTCACTTGGAGACCTTAAGGAGGGGCTAGGGGATGGTGTAATATAAGGCTATTCCGCAATCACTACAATATAAGTTCCAAGGGATGTTGTGAATTGCAACATTGCTATACAGTATGAAGTTCCACCAAAGATCACTATCACATTTTTTATTTCCCAGCCTTATCAATAGGGAAAGGATCTTAAGGTGGAAAATATAGTCAGAAAAGGGTGGGGGGGATATATACATAAATACATACAAACAGGTGCAAGAAAGTTGTTGTTGAAATCAAGTTATAAAGGTTTAAACTAGTTACATAAACTTTCCTTATCCCTTTTTCTTGGTTCTAATAATTAATAAATTTGTTATATTGGATTACACACATCATTTCAATGTTTTTGACAGTAAGTCGCTGGCGCTTTGAGCTCAGGAGATCATTATATAGAGAGCGACTCCGCTCGACATCTACAGAAGCCGATGGAGCATATCTTGTCCGCCCTTGTAAAGGAAGTTCAGACGAAGTTGCAAAGGAATCCACATTTTGATTATTCTTCAAATTTAACACGCCAGAATCTGAATCATATCAGACAAATACCTGTACCCATGCACTGCAAAAGGCTTCCACTCTAGGTCTTCGTTTTTGAGTAATTGTTGGGCCTGTTTTATGGCTGCTGCGTCCGTTGAGTTTAGGGCACATATGAAGCATTTGATTTTATCCAAGTTTTCGCCCAAGAAAACTGCGCATGTTATGCGAGTACTCCACCTTGTGGTGACAGAAGGCTGTGGAAGGTGGAGTCAGGTCACTTGGTATAAAACCTGACGACTGGAAGCCTTTACGAGAATTTTTTTTTTAGAGCAGCAGTGAAGTCATTCACCCTGCTGTAATTCTCCCTGATATTTTCACAAACACGGTGTTGTCCATGTGCAACACATGCCACTTGGCTGACTTTGGGGTACATGGCCCTTCAGTTGTTGGAACGCTGAAAGGATGTAGCGTGATTGATCAGTCACCACAAGCCTGACTTTTTCGTATTGTATGCCCCCTGGCGACAGGTTCATACATGAGTCATTGAATGAATGCATTGTTATGCAGACATTTGTCTTCTCGATTTGGTACATTTAAAAAAGCATAGGTTTCACCCATTCATCAAATGTGGAAATACCAATACATTCAAAATATATATATTTGCAGGTAATCATTAGTTTCATTTGAAATGAATTCCACTTCATATTTGCCGACTACCTTTCCTATTTTCTCGAAGACGTTCTCATAATTTTTTTCTTATAGTGCTTTCTTCCGGTATTGACCTTTGCATGTACTTCCCAAGGAATGATTTGAGTGCAGAATTGTTTACCTTCTGGACTGGAATTCCTGACTGGATTAATGCCATGGCAAGATTCGCACTGATCTCGTGCAGTGGTCGCTGCTTTTCGGATCCTAAAGCGAAGGCGTGTATCAGAGTAGTTTGTTTAGGTTTCGACTTGCGAAGTTCAATGTTCTTTACATGTTTGCTGTACTGGATGTGCTGGTCTATTCTGTTTATTGATGCTTGTCATTGATTGCGATATTTACTTCGCAGACGGCACATCGAAGAATGATGCTATCAGTTTCAGTAAATTGTATATTTAATTATTCTGAAAGTGCATTATTTATATTCTTCTTCTTCGTAACTTTCGGCATGATTTTGCATTGTGAGAAATACGTTCTGGTTCGGACTGGTAAAACACGAATATGGCCAACAAGAGAGTACACAGTCAGTGGGTGGAACCATTAAATTCATGCCAGTACTAACTGAATAAAAATTGTTGCAGCATCATTGTTTAAATTTTAATGATTCACAGCTGCAGATTGGCCATTCTTGCTGGGTTATGAATTACTGGTGATTTCCATCAATTATATTGTAATATTTCTTTTTTGGCTGTTGTTGCCTTCTGATTAAACAACATTTTATAAATCTGTTCAAGAAAAGAAAAGAAAAGAAAAGAAAAGAAAAGAAAAGAGATTGTCTAATCCTTTTAAAAATGCCGATAAAAGTGTGGGGGGGAGGGGAGGTGCTGACGCGTGAAAGTGGAAAAGGTGGCAAAATGTAGAAATCTCCCAAAGGTGCAACACATTGTGTTTCTTTTTCTTCATTTCATGCCCCAAATACTTATATTGACCTATCTGTAAGCTGCTGCACCTTAAAATCCAACTCTTTTCAGACTTAGAACAGTCAGTGTGATATACAGGATGGTTGGAAACAACGTGAACCGGGTATACAAGCGTTGGAGAACTGGTCATACTGATGACTAATTTGAAAAAAAAAAAAAAGAATCGATAGCTCGCGCCGTTGTAATTTTATCAGTTGCTTAAGTTACCCCAGTCATATCGCTTCATGGTCGAATTCAAATGGGCTTTGCGGGGCGGTGTTGCTAAATCTGTACGTGGCTTAAAACCGGTTTGAGAAGCCGGGCTGAGTAGCTCGGGCGGTAGAGCCCTGGCCTTCTGATCCTGGCTCAGTCCGGTGGTATTTGAGGGTGCTGAAATACGTCAGCCTCGTGTCGGTAGATTTACTGGCACGTTAAGGAACTCCTGAGGGACAAAATTCCGGCACCTCGGCGTCTCTGAAAACCATAATAGTAGTTAATGGGACGTAAAAGAATAATTACTGTATTATTACCGGTTTTAGAGCCATGCCGAGACAAACACAAACACACCATGGGTTTCAGCCGGTCACCGTAGCGTACTTGCTATGAGAGGTCCATGTTCAGATTCCTCTCGTGGCGAAGTTTTTTCTTCAATTGGTGCTCTCAAGCCGGTTCCATTGCTGTCAACAAGAGCTAGGAGTTTACCTACCGTTTGTGATGAACATTTCTGGAAATTTACATAAACTATTAATCTCACAAGTTACCACCCTCGCACAATTTCTAGAAGTTTACATACACTCACTCCAAAAATAGAAGCTGATAAAATATGTGTAATTTACATTAAGAAGTTGATTGCTTTGAAAATACTTGAGAGTAGATACTGTATGTGTGTGCACATTAATGCTCATCACTGTTTCATATAATTGCAGTCAACACATTGCAACTTTGTGGCCTTCGGCTTTCTTTGTTGTCTCATTCTCTCTGACTTAGCATGACTTTTGCCCTCGGAGCTCGTTTAATGGCTAGCAAACATGTGTTCTCTTATCAGTTATTGAGCTCGTTGGTGCCAATGACTCAGCGCAATTTTAATCTAAGTGGGTCAGAGCATTCTTGGAAATGGCTATCCTTCATTCGGATTTTTGTTGTTATTCTTCCTGTATACTTCTTTTGTTATCACACCCCACAGTTGTACTGAAATGGCATGCTTTTCTGTTTTTATTTTTATTTTATATATAACTTGCTTTACGTCGCACCGACACAGATATTATGGCGACGGTGGGGTAGGAAAGCCGTGGCATTATTCAAGGTACAGCCCCATCATTTGCCTGATGTGAAAATGGGAAACCACGGAAAACCATTTTCAGGGCTGCCGACAGTGGGGTTCGAACCCGCTATCTCCCGGGTGCTATCAGCACTACACCTGTGTAAATATGTCCATTATGATCGCGTCTGTACTTTGATTATTTCTGTAGTTTTCACATGTATCTGTTTTAGGTGAAATAATTTATAATGAGTTTTTTACTTGATGTTGCAAATACATAACCCGAAAACTTAAAATAAACATATTTAACCTTAAAATGTAAGATTAGGTTATAGGTATCTACCCTATTCGGAAGCAGTAGAAGCGATTTTATTGAATTACAATAGCGAGTATAAAGTGAAAGCGTGCATTTTAAACTGAAAGTGAACCACAATAAAACTAAAGCGATGGTGGCTATCAGAAGAAAGAAAATCCAACTTAGTGGGCATCTGAAACGATGGAAGGAAGGAAAGAAGTTTGTAGTTTTCCATGACTGTTGGTATCGTGATCATAGCCACGAAACTTATAGAATTACGGGGAATCCGAGCATATGCGAGTTCTCTTCATGTGTTCATGCATTTAGTTCCTTTATAAATAACATAATCCGTGTTACACGGACATCATATTGCTAAAGCGAAAGCCATGTTGTACACTTCACGCGTAAGAACACATGAGAGCCGGCTCGCAAGGGCCGCGCTATGAAGTGCCAGAGTTGCTGTTTCCGGTCTCCTGTACCTGTTGGCAACCATCCTGTGCGTGGCTTCCCGGCCTCCCACACACTACACGAAAATGCTAGGATAAGGCAATAGCCTTGGTCATAAATCGATTGAATTAAGCATTCTACTGAGTATATTACAATGCCAAGGGTAGGGCAAGACATTGTGCATCCATAATGGTTCTACAGTGCGTCTTTTTAAAAAAAAATACGTAATAAGAAAGGGCGGAGCGGAGTAGCCTTTAGAAGGTCTGGCCTCGCGGTGTAAGGGACAACGCGTCCGCCTGTCAGGGGTCAGGGGTTTTTAATTGTAAATGATTAATATCCCTGGCCTGGGGACTGGGTGTTTGTGTCGTCCTTAACATTCCTTTCCTCACATTCAACACTCTATACTTCCTCCATTCCCATTACACTCAGGTGCATATCACATGGTGCCAGTGGGGGCAAAAGATCTCTATAGGTCGTCGCCCCGAACAAATAGCATTTTTTTTAAAAAGCCTTTAGAAAAGTTAAGTAATATTTAAAAAATCATTTTCGTTGTATTCAAAACTATCGCCATGACCTCTATTCACTGAAAGCTCATGAATTTATAAGACAAAATAATGTTGTATACCAGTTCACAGTAACTTACCACGCAGTTCAAAAAAATTAGAGGAACATGTTTTGTAACGTCTGGCATGCGAGCGTTAATTTGGTAGATGGGGTTACAATGGTCGTACAGCATACCTTGTGAGACCTTAGCTACTCAGGGTATGTCAAATCGAAATTAGTACTACATATGTAGGCGTAGCCATGCATTCAACTGTCAGGTGACCCATTAAAACAAAGTGACTAGCGGTGCATCCGTGTGTCGTTGTGAGGTACACAGACTACTGCGGTCATTTGAGCACGTTGTACGTAAACCAGCGCGTCCCGTGAGACATCATAACGAGGTTCAAGTCGCAAGGGCCGTCACTTTGAGCCAGGACGGATGGACTTTTCGTTGTGTTGCTGTGGATCTCAATGTCTCTCCGTCAGTTATTCAGCGCTTAGGGAATCGCTACACTGAGACAGGCGAGTTCACAAGGAGGGTTGGACAAGGTCGTGGACTTATGACAGCCCCACAGGATGACCGATATCTGCCCATTTGTGCGTTGTGGCGTCGTTCAGCAACTACCAGAGAACTACAACAAGACCTCAGGAATGTGACTGGAGTCACGGTGTCTGACCAGACAGTAAGAAGCAGGTTAATATAAGTGTCCGTACGACCCGAAGTCCTGTTCGAGTGTCCCGTTTAACGCAGCAACATCGCGCAGCTCGCCTTCTGTTTGCCCGTACCCACGTCAACTGGCAACTTCGCCAATGGAGACCTGTGTTGTTCACAGACGAGTCCATATTTATCCTGATACAGCGTGATGGGCGTCAACGTGTATGGAGACGCCGTGGTGATCATTACAGGCCAAATGTCCATTAAGGTGACCGATTCGGACACGGTTTTGTGATGGTGTTGAGGTGGCATCAGTATTGATGGCCGTACGGATCTTGTCGTGTCCGTGGTAATCTTACCGCTGCGGGGTACATCGAGCAGATACTGCTACATCATATGTTGGTTGCTGCATACGGTGTTGGCCCTGAATTCGTACTCATGCACGACAATGCCAGGGCTCATGTAGCGCGAATCACCAGAGCTGTCTTGCGAGAACTGGACATTCAAGAGATGGAATGGCCAGCAATGAGTCCCGACCTTAATCCCATCGAGCATGTGTGGGATGGGCTTGACAGAAGTGTTCGTGGGCGTCCTGTTCCACCACAGACTCTCCAAGAGCTCGAACAGGCTCTCATTGAAGAATGGGACCTGATACCGCAATGTGACCTCCGTCGACTTATACGGAACATGCCACGTAGATGCCAAACTGTGATAAATGCTCGTAGAGGACATACACCATACTGAAGCTTTTCAACTATGACAATGTTTCACCCTGGAGACTGCTTTCACTTTGTTATCGCCTCTATTTGGACATTTCCGTTTGTGTTCCGAAAATGAACGCGAATCCATCGATGTTCTTTTGTATACTTCAACGGTACGGAATAAAGGTTTAGTTGGTTATATACCTGGGTGTGAGGTATTGTTTTGTGGAGCACTGCATACGTTCAAAAACATGTCCCCCTAATTTTTTGAACTGTGTATAATGCTATTGATACGGGAAATGCCATAGTGAATGTTCGCCTCTTAGACCTGTGACAAATTATTTCCGAAGACTTTAAAACAGGATTTCAGTTTTAGAGAATAGTATGACCTTGTGAGTCAACGCTACATCAGGAGGATTGTATTCACAGCTATCACGTGGAAACGGTGGTGTCATCATATTGTTTGATGCCTGGACAATCCCGGCTGTCTTAGATTTACTAGGTGTAAGGGATTTAATTTTCCTACATTCTATAGCTTCTCTTACTTTTATCAACTATCTTTCTTCGAGGGGTCGAAATTCTTCCTCTCCTTTCAAGGTAGTAATGATCGTCGAATAAAGTAGCCCCTGTTAATAGGAGACTACAACCTTTTCACAGAGTACATGTGCTCGGGGAAATTTCTAAAGTACTGCACAAATTTCAAATTCCCTAAATATCAGTCCATTCGTACATCTGTACTTAAATTCGTACTTCAATAACGTTCACCCGCTGAAACACCATTGATTAAAGAATGTGTTTACATTCGGGAGATGGTGGGTTCGAGTTCCACCGTCGGCAGCCCTGAAAATGGTTTTCCGTGGTTTCCCGTTTTCACACTAGGCAAATGCTGGGGCATTGTCGTAATTGGGCTACGGCCGCTTCCTTTCCAATCCTAACCCTTACCTGTCCTTGCGTCGCCGAAAACATTCGATGCGTTAGTACGACGTTAAACCACTAGCAAAAATAAAAACAAAACATCAGTTTTTAACGTCCGCAAAGATTTTCACAGATCTGTTGTGACCGCATTCCCGACGAATTGAGAGAATCAAGATAGATGGTATAGTCACGTGGCCAGAGCTGACGCAGAATTTGTCGTGGAGGCGAAACTTACCTGTACACTCAGCCCAGATGGACTATGACCTCGGCACCGACCTAAAAAGCGGCGGATGGACAGCCTGAGGGAGAACGGCTCGTTATTAAACTACAACATGTTTTTACTTCGCAACGCTTGACGATAGAGTGAACTTGTCTCCTGCCTTACGTATTGCACTTGACAGTCAAACGTACGGTGTTTATACCTGTCCATCGAGGTCTGTATGAGTTTCCTTGTGACATCGACCGGCAACATAGTACCAAAGAATCAGACATACTTGTGTTAATTTATTGACAAGATAACTAACAAGCAGGGGCATAATACAAGATACACACGTTACGTTGCAAATAAAAATATGACAAATATAATCGTCAAATTTTATGTTTATAATGAAACAAAAAGATTACGATCGTGTATGAGTTTCATTGTGACTCACTGTATTTACCTGAATTCAGGTTCAGTGGAATATTAAGATCAAGCGATCTAGTGGTCCATTATAGGTACTGTAGAAGTGATTTAAAGAGCATTGGAAAGACAGGATTTGTCTCTTGACATGTCTTCTTATAAAGGTTTCTTGGATAGTTGGTTGATTAACCTAGCGATGTACTGTCGAGCAGTCGTGGGGTCCTTAAAAATATAGACTGGTACTTCATGTATAGCCTGTAGTACCACAGAACACAATGTTGGTATTGATTATTAATTTTTGTCTTTCATCGTTAATTTCAAGTTATCCCTTCTTTTCGCTATACTTTTCGAGTTGATTGCCATTTTTCGTGAGACGAAATCAGAATCCAATAATACCGTAACGACTACCCGACAATTCCTCCTCCTCCTCCTAGAATTCTTAACGGAGGATATCCTACCTGTACCAGCTACACGCATGTGTAACCTTTTAGTTGACCTCTGCTCGTGCTGTAAAGGCATGCCTTCCACTCTGCGACAGCTATTTCAGATTGCAAAAACTGTTAATAGTATGTTCTTCATCTTATGGACATTTCTGACCCGGACCTCTTCCATTAATAATTATTCCATTAATTTAAATTCTGCTAAGCCTCTATGCGCTGCTATTAGGGTAAGGGGTGGTTGATAACAAAACTATTCAAAAATAATCGTACGAACTACGATATAATACAAGATAGGTTTTTACTTAAAAATTGCTAGTTTCCATTTTTCTGTAGTACCTTCCACTTACTGACGCCTACTTTGTACTCACCAGAGAAGATCAGCCCGTTTATATGGTAGACTCGAGAGATAAATAAGCTCGAGTACTCCGATAACTATTCTTGAAATTCTTTCATTCCCTCTTCCAATCCCCACCGCGTATAGTCCACTTACATGAACATGAAGAAGCGACCACGGAACCCTAGACTTTCGGTAAACAATAATCATCAACACAACCATTCGTTACCAGTCTTACCTCCAATCAGTGCACCAGCACACAACCAGAACAAACATAATCGAAACTAATATCATTATACTGAATAAACACACACAATACATACACGAAACCAATCATTAAAATGTCCTTAACCCATAAATGGTCGCTTCTCTCTTTTGAAACAACTTTCAAATGCAGTTTGGCGGTGGAGGAAAAGAATGTGTAAAGAGAAGCCAAAAATACTTTCACCTCATTTAATAGAATGTTGAACCGAAATGTTGAATGAAAAATCAAGAGCTGTTATTTATTTGCCTCCGCGTTGATAGAGTGGTTTGTCGTTTGGCTCATCAGTGCATAGAGTAGTTTGATGTAGCTTTCCATGCTACCGTATCCTGTGCTGACCTTGTCTACACCTGATAGAGTAAAATGAAACGTCGTAATTGACACGCAGGCAATCTAAATGGTGTTAAATTAACGCCAAATGCCTGCACACAATAGCTAAGGTCACACCATGATTATTATTATTATTATTATTATTATTATTATTATTAGTAGTAGTAGTAGTAGTAGTAGTAGTAGTAGTAGTACCGGTACCGTGCCATTTCTACGTAACGAATGCATCGCACATCCACTCAAATATGTTTGTCATCTCTGCCCCTACTATTCTTCCAATCTGCACTTCCCTCAAGAACTAGATGAACAAATCCTAGATTTCTCATGATGGGTCCTCTCAATCTATCTCTTCTTTTGATCAAACTTCACCAAATTGTGCTCTTCTCACCAATTATGTAGTATACCTTTATTTGTGATCTGATCCACTCATCTGACCTTAAGTATTCTACATTTTAAAAGCTTCTGTTCTCCTTCTTTCTGCAATATTTATTTTCCATGTTTCACTTCCATACAAAGACATACATACATACATACATACATACATACATACATACATACATACATACATACATACATACATACATACATACATGCATACATACATACATGAAAGGGGCAGTGTCGTACCTAGCATCTAGACCTTAGTATCCCCTGGATTTCTATTGGTGAGGTGAACGCTGTGATTGTTGTATTCCAGCTTAAATTGCACTCTACTGTTGATAGTACTGGTTTGAACTGTTCTGCTCTGTCCGTAATAATATTCTACACTCGCCCTACCGTATGCCACGTTACCCGCCTGTCCAAATGCAGCTATCTGAACATACACGTTCTGCGGGTCAGTATATGCATCAACCATGTGATAGGGGACTTGAGGCAAAGGCTGCCATTTCCTTGGCCTTCTTTTCCAGCTCGTCCGTGATGTCATGATGTGGAGAAGGGACGGGCAGTGCCGAGGTAGAACAATAACAATTCAACATAAAATATAGTGTGTGTGATGGTAGCTTCATGTGCTGTTTGAAAAGAATAATTCGGAAAAAATTGCCAGTTGGTCATCTCGATTCCTAAAGGAAAAGAAGACAGGCCACTACGTTTGAAATAAGTTTCCTTAGACCGAAAGATAAAATCTCAGTTATCTTTGATTATTTTATCACAATATTATTTCTGCAGAGTTGGAAGGACAAGAATTTAAGCAGCGTGTTGACGTGTGATTACATATTAAGTCTCAACGTAAATGAACGCCACACAGGTGAGTACGGGAATTAGATCGTTAGTATGACTATAATCACCTAATCAAATTTAGAAAATCTGTAAGAAATATGCAGATTCAGTTTTGTGGATTCGGCTCGATGACCACGACGTTGGATGTCTTAAAACACAATAAAAATAATACTAATAATAAAAGCCGGCGTCATCAGTTTAATATGCTGTTTGAAAAGAATATTGTTGAAGGATAGTACAAATATAAACAGAGAATAAGGTGAATGAAAGCTAGTGTTTTCAAGAGAGATAGACCTGATATTCAGCGCTAGTCTTGTAACTGAGACATGCTATGAGAGGAAGTAATCGCCACTCGCCAGGAGAGAGTCAGATATATTTTTGCTGATAATTATCATTTTAATGAGGCTGAAAGAAAGCCGATGGTAGTGTGTGTATATTTATTAAAATAATAATAGAGATAAAGAGAGAGAGCGTGCGTGCGTGTGCACTCTATTTATCTGGCCAATAATACAGTTTTATGTTTAAAATTGGCACTCTACTCTATTTTCAAAGGAGGAAGTTCATGTAGCTCCTACATCACGTAATTTTCAGGCGTACTTATTCTGTGAGATAGAGAAAGCTGGATTGTTTCTGGACATCTTATTCATAAATTCGCTGAACAGTTACTTTTCTGTTATTTGCGCGGGGTATTGCTAGCTTATCAGAGTACTTAGATACGAGATCACTGTTGCTTCGAATTCTAATCGTAAATGAAAAGTAATGTTGCAGGTGAAAAATATACAGCACGATGCAGTGGTCGCGTTTTTCAATGCACTTGTTCTGATTCCAATTTTGACCTTTGCGCAG
This sequence comes from Anabrus simplex, assembly GCF_040414725.1. NCBI lineage: Eukaryota > Metazoa > Arthropoda > Insecta > Orthoptera > Tettigoniidae > Anabrus > Anabrus simplex. The sequence continues at coordinate 626,010,611 of NC_090265.1, read as the reverse complement.
TGGGGGAATAATTTGAGTAGGGCACAGTTTGCTAACGAGTGCTCTGGTCGTGAACTGAAAAAAGTCATTTACTGCACTTGATTAGGAGCTCAATTCCTTTTTCATTAAGTTGTTGGTTCGTATATAGGCACTGGGTATTTGACGGTGTTTACTTTGCATGAGACCGTGTCTGTAGATTTACAAGTGTGGTAGAGAGAACCCCTTTCAGAGAAAAAATACTGTACCCCAGACTTATCTTAAGGCCGGGCCCGTGGTATAGGCCTGCCTCTTACCCGGAGGCCCGGGGTTCGATTCCCGGCCAGGTCAGGGATTTTTACCTGAACCTGAGGGCTGGTTCGAGGTCCACTCAGCCTACGTGATTAGAATTGGGGAGCTATCTGACGGTGAGATAGCGGCCCCGGTCTAGGAAGCCAAGAATAACGGCCGAGAGGATTCGTCGTGCTGACCACACGACACCTCGTAATCTGCAGGCCTCCGGACTGAACAGCGGTCGCTTGGTAGACCAAGACCCTTCAAGGGCTGTAGTGCCATGGGGTATGGTTTGGTTTGGCTTATCTTAAGGCCTTGGTTTCTAAAGGAATTTTAAATAATGATGATGATAATTATGATGATAATAATTGTTACGGAGTATCGTGGGTTTGCAGAGGTGAAAGAAGGTGCGGGGGTGAACAGGTCTCAAAATACGAAATTAAAGTTAAGATAAAATTTAACAAGGTTGTATTTTCTTAGCAAAATCAAGAAATAACAAGAATGGCAGGTACAGAGTAGCAAGGCAACAAATGTACAATTACAGTATTCACAGGATTTGGGCTTCGAGCCCCGGACTCACAATTCTTGAGCAATTAGCCCAACTTTACCCAAAAACAAGATTCGACAAAGGGGCAGAAGACCCCAATCATGTTCAGGAGCACTTGCTCCCAATTACAAAATAAAGCCTCCTCGAGGCACCCAAAATCAATTTCAAAAGAGCAATCCGCTCTCAAAGTTTAAGCCTATCAAAGGCCACACCAAACTCGACTTTCCAGCTGTCCTCCAAGGACATAGACACAGGGGTAAAAGGATACCCAACCTACTGAGGCCTATTAAGTGAAGAGACAGAAATATTACATGGCCTCGACAATACCAATTTGAGAGGAGGCGAAGCTGCCCTCCTAATACATTTTGTTTAAAACCTACTTGGCACTAGGCCGTTAATGCAAGGGCTAATCCCATACTAAAGAGGTGACTTACATGAGAAGACAATTTACATTACGCTAGAAGAAACGGTTTAGAAAATAAGTTCACCTCGAAGCAATATGAGTGGGAGCTCGAGAGGGTTAAGCACTCTCTATCCCAATTTGTAGTTAAAACAGAAAGAATTGATACCGAGTGTCTTTACATTTTAAAGGAAAGTTACATGGAAAAGGCTTCGGACCTGCCCCGAGAGTTAAACTGCTGAGCTAGCAAGAAAAGAAGTTATTAAAAGGCCATTACCTTATGGTTGAACTGCTGCCCGAAGAAAGAGGCGCTTCCCGCCCCCTGCTACGTAATTTACACACTGATAGCTGTTACTGAAGTGGCCCGGAGACCCGAAAATCAGCAGTTTATATACTCTCGCGGAAAGTTCGAGGCGTTTCAAGAATGAGAACACCCTCCCACAAGAATTTTATTGGCTAACCAAGAAAACCCCTACACAAGATGAAGAAGAAACACATTATTGGTGGAAAATTAATTCGAGAAATTCGGGATTGGTAAATTCAAAACAAGGGGAAAGAAAGGATTAATATTGCCAACTTAAACCATGACTGAAAGAAATTTAACAAAGAACAAACTTATGAATTCAAAATTTCTCCAAAAACATAGTTCTTTCACTTCGCACTAGGGTGCACCATTGTAGTTCTTCAGTAGTGTCCTCTAGAAGAGAATGTTCACACTTCTTACTGCAGGCAAAACAAAAATACATCGAAAACGACCCAGTTCAGAAACTTCGAAATTTACAAGTAGGGACATCTTCTGAGAAACTTGAAAATTAACACAGTAGATAAAGTTCAGGCTTCCTCCAGTAGGGGAGTTTCAACCGGCGCAAAGTTTGAATTAGCGACGTGGAGGTGTACCACCCGGTACAGACCTCCCCCCCCCCCCAAAAAGTCCCTCCAAGGGGTAACACAGAAGAACATAAACTTTTGTTTCAACATAAGGTCCAAGTTATGATGTTGATATAGAAGTTAATTGCAGAAGTATTTACCAACAAATTTTCTTAAAATGATTGGATCCAGTTTCAAAATTCTTGTAGTAACTTTTGAAGTAATGTCTTTATGCTTGTAGAAGTTGAATTCAGAAGGAAAAACGTTTAATACTTGAAAGTGAAGAAAAATTTTGTAAGTCCACCAGATATTGTAGTAAAATTCAAAAAAGGTAGTAATTGTTGAACAGGAATGTCCATACAGCTGAATAAGTACTTTAAATGTTGATAATTTTGACGGCCAGACCAGCCGCCGCTGCTTGAGTTCAGAGGAGGCCGCTCGGACCCCTCAAGTACCCTGAGATACCGCTCGCTCGCACTATGAGAGGAGCCGTGGAGTTGAAGCACGCCGCGCCCGCGGCGAACATGCAGGTCGCGGGCAAGTTGCAGGTTGTGCACCGCACATCAGCCTTGGTCGGGAGGAGGGCTCCGGCTCGCCGTACACAGGTTGGTCTCACCGAAGAGGAGCGGGCCCATACCCCACCTCAGTGGCGGTACGGCGCCGCGCTGCTGCGGGGGCACTGAAACATTAAAGCTCGGCGGCAGAATTTTGTTGGACCATCATCTTTTTTTTTTAGGGCACAGGCTTTGTGGAGAGGTTGAGGGGCCAGCGGCCGTGGAGATATTCATTTCATATACAAGCCACTGTGTGTTATGTTAGCAGGAGACGGGAGCGTGGTAATGGCCATGGTAAGGACAGGATGGCAGTTTAACTGATCGGGGAAGGTTTACAATAAATGCTTAAATATAAAAAATATTATTGAAAGGGCAGAAGGCGTTAAAAGTGAAACCCCTCAAAAAATATAACCTTCATATTTCTTTCAAGATTATATGAAGCAAGTTAGCACAGAAATTACACCGGTTTCACCTGTGACAGGTGAACCCTAAATATCCTCTCGGTGGCTGGATTACTTAATAACAACGTAACCGGCGTAAGGAAATCTAGAATAGTACACGGCCCATGAAATCTGGGGGGCAAGCTTGCCCGCGGGAACAAAATTTTTGACCATCACCTGGTCACCTACCTTCAAATTGGTGGGTCTCCGTCCACGATCATATCTTTCCCTAACCTTTTCATGAGACACTTTAATATTGGCTTTAGCCTTCTTCCAAAGATCTTTAATGTTATCGGGATCTATTGTCTCAGGTAGAATATCACTCAGAGACCAGAGGTTAGAGAGCGGCGTGTTGGGAACAAACTTGAACATCAAGGAAGCTGGAGAAAATTTATGTCATTCATGAACAGCCGAGTTCAAAGCAAAAGCTAACCAATGCAGGGACGTGTCCCACCTAGAATGATCTTCATGATGATAGGCAATAAGCGCGGACCTGAGATTACGATTAACCCGTTCAGCCAGAGATGGTTGAGGGTAATAAGCAGAAGTTGTCACACGAGAAATGGACAGGTCAAAGCAGAATTTACGAAATAGATTGGATGTGAAAGCCTTAGCATTATCAGGCACAATATATTGACACGGACCAAAAGAAGCAAAGATTGAATTTAGACAAGTAATGGTGGACTGAGCGGTAGCCAGCTTAGTCGGAAATAACCAGGAAAATCTTGTAAAACCATCTACACATACAAAGATGAACTTGTTGGCATTCCCGTTTGACTGGGGGAAGGGTCCTACATAATCAATATACAGGCGTTCCATAGGGCGCGACGCTTGATGAGAAGACAAAAGGCCTACCTTGGTGGACATGGTTGGTTTACTAAGCAAACAAGATTTACAAGCCTTTACTAGTTCACGGATTTCACCGTCCATACCCTTCCAGATGAACCTTTCACGAATCTTTTCACGAGTTTTAAAGATGCCTAGATGCCCCCCTAATGGGGTCTCATGATAGTACTTGAAGATCGTAGGTACAAGAACAGCTGGGACGAAAACCTTCATCATCTTATCATGCCTCGAAGGGCAACATAAAACACCATTCCTCAGTACATAAGGGACAACATGTTCCCCAGAAGAAAGGGTTTCCATTATCGGAGCCAGCGTCGGATCTTCGAGTTGGTATTTCTCAATGTCCCTAAAGAGCATGGGAGCATCTGTTAAGATGGCATTAACCTCAGATAGTATGGACTCGGGAGGTGATGAACTCTCGACCGGTTCATGGGTCTCGACGTCGTTGGAAAACATACGGCTGAGTCCGTCTGCGACAACATTTTCAGTACCTCTGATATGCCTGACATCGAATTGGAAGGCAGAAATTCGGATGGCCCAACGGGCTATACGACCAGTACGACGCGGCCTACCTAAGACCCAGCTTAAGGCTTGATTATCCGTTTCCAGGTCGAATTTGACATGTTCCAGATAGAGACGGAACTTTTCTAAGGCAAATAAGACTGTCAAACCTTCGAGCTCATAGATGGAATACTTGGCTTCTTGAGCCGATAGAGTCCTAGATGCATAGGCGATGGGTCGCCTCCCTAGTTCAGTCTCTTGAAGAAGGACTGCAGCTACCGCCGGCCACGACGCGTCGGTTTGGACGATGAATTTCTTCGAGAAATCAGACATAGCAAGGACGGGCATTACAGAGAGCTAATTTAAGATCTTCAAAAGCGGTTTGTTGAGAAGGTCCCCACTCAAATATGATGCCTTTCCTACGAAGAAGGTTTAAGGGCGCCGCTGTATTAGCGAAGTTAGGAATAAACTTCCTGAAGAAATTCACCATACCAATGAACCTGGCGATACCTTTGATGTCCTTGGGAGGTTTAAAATCACGGATGGCCTGTGTTCTAGAATGATCGACTGCAACACCATCAGGCGACACAATATGCCCTAGGAATGACATGGAGGGCTTAGCGAAGGCAACCTTGGATAACTTCACAGTTAACCCAGCCTTACGAAGGCGATTGAGAACTTCTCGCAGATGGTCTAGATGTTCTTCGAAAGTCTCCGAAAATACGACGACATCATCAAGATAGTGATACAAGTACTCGAATTTGATGTCGGAGAAGACCCTATCTAGCAGTCTAGTGAGTACAGCTGCTCCCGTGGGGAGCCCGAAAGGCACGCGGTTGTATTCATACAAATTCCAATCTGTGGCAAACGCTGTAAGGTGTTTAGACTCTTCCGCTAGGGGAATTTGATTATAGGCCTGATTCAGGTCCAGGATGGTAAAGAATTTAGCTTTACGAAACCATGAAAAACAAGAATGAAGGTCAGGAAGGGGCACAGATTGTAACACCACCTTCCGATTGAGAGCCCTATAATCAATGACAGGCCTGAAGCCACCTTGGGGTTTCGGGACTAGAAAGATAGGTGAAGAATACGCCGACTTAGAGGGCCTAATAATACCATCCTTTAACATTTGATCAATGATTTCTTTCAATGCCTTCATTTTAGGTGGAGATAGCCTATAAGGTGGAAAACGGACAGGAATCGAATCCGTGACCTCAATTTTGTATTCGATCAGGTCAGTAACGCCCAGAGTAACAGAGAACACCTCTGGAAACGACTGACACAACTTGCGAATACTATCAGCCTGCTCCTCAGGTAGATGTCTAAGGTCTAACAACATCTCATCCTGGGTAGGAGAAATAGATGAACATGATGCAGAATTACATTTCAATAATGGGATTTTACAATTAGACGCAAATTTGAAAGTGCACGACCTACTCTGAAGATCGAGCACAAGACCAGTGTGAGAAATGAAGTCAGCTCCCAATATTATGGGGCAAGACAAGTGCTTGGCCACAAACAATTTAATCTTCCACGTAAATTTAAAAATACGAATTTTGACATTTAAAGAACCTAGAATTTCTAATGGAGATGAATTAGCCGAAACATATTGGACCGCAGACAAACAATAGTCAGGAAGCTTACAAACAGATTTTAATTTTGAATACCATTCAGCCGAAATAATAGAACAAACACTGCCTGAATCTAATAGAGCTGTTATAGGCTCATTATTTAACTCAATTTTGAGAAAAGGCACAGGTGCAGGGGTATCCGCCGCAATCCTAAGACATTCTTTGGGGCATTCAAAAGATAAATTAAAAGACTGAATTTTCCCTGAATTTTCGACCTGCTTACCAGGGGCTGAGCCTCGGGAAGATGGATTAGTCGACTCAGCCGAAGCCACTAGTCACTTATTCTTATTGGCATTGGTGGAAGTTGCACCAGAAGTTGAGCAGGAGGGGGTGCTATTTGAATTTGGGCAATTCTTGGCGATATGTGAGAAAGCCCCACATTTAAAACAGCCTCGTGATGAACCAGCTCCATTATTTGCCCTACTAGATTTGATCAATGGACACTTATTGCGAAGATGGTCAGGCGACCCGCAAGCATAACATTTACGGGGTGTGACTGGTCGGCGAGGTGGAGGCCGAGGATTACTAAAAGAAGGAGGGGGTTCTTTCGCGACACGCAAGGAATCGGCGTATCTAACTCCTTCCGCTGAGACGGCCAATGCTTCAAGTTCAGAGAAGGTTTGCGGGCACGCCGCGAAACACAAATATGACCTATAGGATGGTGAAATGCCTTCCACAATAGCCTGTACAATCTGATCTTCAGGGAAGTGAAGAGCAAACACCCTAGTATAGAACTTAATATCTTGGATGAAATCTGCCAAGTTTTCATCCAACCGCTGTACACGATAATAGTACTTCTGAATAAGTGAGGACCTTGCCCTAGCCGGGATGAAGTTAGCTAGCAAGTGGGAGTGGAAGTCTTCTATAGATGATTGCTCGGCAATGGCTCTTACTATTTTGTCTGACAGAATACCAATTGCATAGGGATAGATGATTTGCAAAATCTGACATGGAGAAAGAGAAAACACAAGGGCATGATCCTGAAATTCAACTAAAAACCTTAAGAATGAAATAACTTCACTGGTAGTGTTAACAGAAAACTTAGAAATACCTCTGAGCAACATTGCTAATGGATGGGGTAAACTGCTGAAACCCGGAGACGTATTAGGAAGGGGCCTAAGTGGCGGAGAAGCAGATTTGGAAGGAGCATTATTTAACACAAAGGGAGGAATGGACTTGAGACGATCTGACATAGTTTCTACTGGGGCAAATGTACGTTGGGTAGTCGCCTCAGTACTACTTCCTTCCTCTTTCGAGGAGTCCTCCCCACTAACAGTATTTACTACCATAGGTTGGTCGACTTTAGGGATGGCAGGTCCAGATAACAACTGACTAACTTTACTAGACATTTCGGACAAGTTTTCAGCAAGGGCACTAGCTTCCTTACCCTGAAGGTCATTTAACTTCAGAGACAATAGATCACACACCCTATTATAAAAGTGGTACAACCTAGCCTGTACTCTTTTGAGTTGATTAGGAGATGGATCACTTAGTTCAAAAAACTAACTACAAATGCTAGCTCAGTAGTATTGTTATTGATCGTGGAGAGAGCGTCGTCAATCTCTTTTTCTCCCAAAATCGGGAAGGTAATAGGTAAATCAAGGGAATCTTTTAGCTTATTGGAGTCGACCGCAACCGTGCCTCCAGATTGAGCGTTTCTGAGAGATAATTCATAAATTAATTCCTCTTTACGCAAATAGAAAGGATGAATAACCTCGCGTGGGCCGGACATGATGACAGAACAATTTTGAAAAAGGGAAAATCAAAAAATTCCAGCAACTGAGAAAATTGTTAGAGTTCGAATCAAAGCAATGTTTGGCCGTCAAAAGGGGCTAAATTGAGACCCATTCAACCACGCTCTGCTACCACTTGTTACGGAGTATCGTGGGTTTGCAGAGGTGAAAGAAGGTGCGGGGGTGAACAGGTCTCAAAATACGAAATTAAAGTTAAGATAAAATTTAACAAGGTTATATTTTCTTAGCAAAATCAAGAAATAACAAGAATGGCAGGTACAGAGTAGCAAGGCAATAAATGTACAATTACAGTATTCACAGGATTTGGGCTTCGAGCCCCGGACTCACAATTCTTGAGCAAATAGCCCAACTTTACCCAAAAACAAGATTCGACAAAGGGGCAGAAGACCCCAATCATGTTCAGGAGCACTTGCTCCCAATTACAAAATAAAGCCTCCTCGAGGCACCCAAAATCAATTTCAAAAGAGCAATCCGCTCTCAAAGTTTAAGCCTATCAAAGGCCACACCAAACTCGACTTTCCAGCTGTCCTCCAAGGACATAGACACAGGGGTAAAAGGATACCCAACCTACTGAGGCCTATTAAGTGAAGAGACAGAAATATTACATGGCCTCGACAATACCAATTTGAGAGGAGGCGAAGCTGCCCTCCTAATACATTTTGTTTAAAACCTACTTGGCACTAGGCCGTTAATGCAAGGGCTAATCCCATACCAAAGAGGTGACTTATATGAGAAGACAATTTACATTACGCTAGAAGAAACGGTTGAGAAAATAAGTTCACCTCGAAGCAATATGAGTGGGAGCTCGAGAGGGTTAAGCACTCTCTATCCCAATTTGTAGTTAAAACAGAAAGAATTGATACCGAGTGTCTTTACATTTTAAAGGAAAGTTACATGGAAAAGGCTTCGGACCTGCCCCGAGAGTTAAACTGCTGAGCTAGCAAGAAAAGAAGTTATTAAAAGGCCATTACCTTATGGTTGAACTGCTGCCCGAAGAAAGAGGCGCTTCCCGCCCCCTGCTACGTAATTTACACACTGATAGCTGTTACTGAAGTGGCCCGGAGACCCGAAAATCAGCAGTTTATATACTCTCGCGGAAAGTTCGAGGCGTTTCAAGAATGAGAACACCCTCCCACAAGAATTTTATTGGCTAACCAAGAAAACCCCTACACAAGATGAAGAAGAAACACATTATTGGTGGAAAATTAATTCGAGAAATTCGGGATTGGTAAATTCAAAACAAGGGGAAAGAAAGGATTAATATTGCCAACTTAAACCATGACTGAAAGAAATTTAACAAAGAACAAACTTATGAATTCAAAATTTCTCCAAAAACATAGTTCTTTCACTTCGCACTAGGGTGCACCATTGTAGTTCTTCAGTAGTGTCCTCTAGAAGAGAATGTTCACACTTCTTACTACAGGCAAAACAAAAATACATCGAAAACGACCCAGTTCAGAAACTTCGAAATTTACAAGTAGGGACATCTTCTGAGAAACTTGAAAATTAACACAGTAGATAAAGTTCAGGCTTCCTCCAGTAGGGGAGTTTCAACCGGCGCAAAGTTTGAATTAGCGACGTGGAGGTGTACCACCCGGTACAATAATAATAATAATAATAATAATAATAATAATAATAATAATAATAATAATCAGGGCTTTTTCAGGGGGAACTCGGGAGTATGCGTACCCATTAAACATTTGAAGACTGTTTAAGAAAAAATATTGGTACATTCCTATCTTGTCCATATAACTTCCGACTTGAAAGTTCATCGATCAGCTTTTGCCAACACGCTGTTTACAACAACTGGAGATTTCGAGTAATCTTCGATTTTAAATCTGTCTATCGAATTATTTCCTCTTGGTTTTCAACTCGGCATTAAGCAAAATGAGTAAATAAGTAAAATGATTAAAAATACTGAGTGCAGTTACCATTTTGACATGTTGATCACAAATAAAATAGCGTAATCATTTTTTCTATAAACCTGTCAGCCCAAAAAGTGATAACCCGACAGTGAATAATTGCTGAAAATTGTAAGATCGTGATGCTTTGTCTAGTACAACTGAGAGCACACCTTAAAAATTGTTTAGAAAAAAACAACAACAACAATACAGTAATAATAATAATAATAATAATAATAATAATAATAATAAAAGACGCGCAGTTCACTGTAACTTCTGCATTCTCTCTTATAGTTCGTGATTTCACTGTTAGACAGTGTGCATCTACAGTGGCCAGTGCAACCGAAATTAGTTTCATTGACAATATTATTATAAAGTGACGAGGATGGTGTATGAGTAGTATAGGGAAGAGATGACCATTGTCATCACATTTCTGCGGTCATTTTTGGCGTGAATGTATGGCAAGTCTGCTGTTAAGCCTTCATTTCGAAGGCTGGTTTGATTCCGAATCGCCGAATGTTGTACGGTCATAGAAAACAAAATCCGATGGCGGCGTTATAATGGGGCGTACGCTGAGGAATGAGGTACTGTAGTTTGCCACTGGGCCAGAAAGTGCTATTTCAGCACGACTGACCCTAAGAGTAGGACATTTCGTAACATTCTGTCACACTATTCGTGCTCTGAAGTCATTCTTCAGCACCACTCATACCTCAGCAGCTTCCATATGTCAAAGCCATAAACAAGACAGAGGCTTCATTAAAAGCTACATTTTACTCTGACCTGTACTAAAAGAGGTGAATAAATACTCCATCCATAAAGAAATTGCAACAAAATGTGTGACAAGTCTGCTATCCCTCACTATTTCATCAGTTGCATCGGCGAACAAATCAATATGCTTGCGCGCGGTAGCGGAGGTCATACGAGTATTATTAATTAATTGAAACACATGCTCTTTGTTGATAGACGATTATTCTGCACTTTGCCTGTTACACTCGATGGACCACCTTTACCTTCACGGCACTGTCCTTCATTAGAGAGAAACTCGGGAACCTAAGTTTTAGCAAGCTTGATTGCCTTTATTTGAAATAAAGTAAGGAAATATGCTTCCTGCCCTGCCTAGATACAGATGAACTACTCAATTGTCCGTCCGCTTGCCTGTCATTATTAACAATTAATTATTCGTATTCTATAGATTGCTTTAGAGTTGTACTAGCATGTTGCCTGCTACTGGACTGATTGCTACGGTTGTATTTGTTTTCATCTGAGTGTCGGTGTTGTGCTTTTTTCTTCCTTCTTGTACAAATTCTTGCAATTGAAGAATAATAATCTTTATATATCTGGGCTTAAAACACAAAAGGCTGGATGTCCACTGTTTTATATTTCACTTGAGATCCGAAAAACTGGAATTCATGACTTTTGTTTTATTGTTTATGTTATTGTTAGAGATGAATATGAAGAAAATTTCACCAAAATATGAAAATATTAAAAGAGAATTCAGAGTATGAAATACATATTTCAGAGCTAAATATGTTTGTCCCTGAAACGTTTAGTGCATGTTTAATCATTGTTTACTTAATAAGCCGTTTTAGATTACGGTAACTTCTAAATATCAAATAATACAATACAATAAATCACTGGTTTCGGTAGCTGGACTTAACACTACAGTTAGCTTTTCAGTATTCTTGTAGAAGGTTACCTTAGTTGCAACGGTTAGTTTGGGGTAAAAGGAACACGTCAGGCAGTATTGCAAGACTGCTGTTGCGGCTTAAGTTTTCAGAAATCTTTTCTGGGAAACTGTCTGGATATCTTTAAATTATCTAAAATCGAGTGCCCTCCTGCCATTGTATCTGCAATCATTCTCGCTGCTTACATGTCTGTTACTTCCAACTTATGAATATGATATCGTGAGTCACTCAGATTACACTCCCGTACAGGAAAGTCGGTCTGAAAATAGAGCTGTGTAAAAATAGTTACGTCCGATTTGCAAATCATAAGAAATCCTTGTCCCAATAGCATTAACTGCCCTGGATTGAAATACATTTTATATTTTGGTTACCTGTACTTGCTTTTCATTGATATTTATGTGGGCGATTGACAGCTCCTTATTCTATAAAACCATAGAGAGAGAAATTATTGCCTTTGAAAATAAATCCTCATAATGAATTAATAATTTATACTGTATCTGAGGATTTTCGCCCATCTGCTTCTATGCTAATTAAAATTAAAATTTGTCTACTAATTAGTATAGGAAAAAGCCCGCCTGGTCTGGTGGTCATGGATCGTTAAGGCGTCAAGTCTGTATGATCTGACAACATGGTTAGCCTGTTCGAGTTCCGTTGGTGGAAAAAAATCGCCTTAGAATGTTGGCGCCAAAGGTCTGGATTCAATTCCAGGGTTCTGCAGGGTTCATATGAAGTGAGGGTGATTCGTCCGTCAGATTGAGCTGACCCCGCCTGGTGATATTTGACTGTAATGGGCTACGTGCCGACACCAGGCTTCATTCTCTCCCTACATCATCATCATCATCATTATCCCATATCCAGACGCACAAGTCGTCCAAATAATAGAAAGACCTGCCACCAGACGAGTCGAACATGTCCTCGAACACTCCCGGCACTAAAAGCTATACAACCGGGCGAGTTGGCTGTGCGGTTGGGGCGCGCAGCTGTGAACTCACAAATGTTGTGGCTGTACCTTGATTAAGGCCACGGCCGCTTCCTTTCCACTCCTAGGCCTGTCCTATCCCATCGTTACCATAAGATCTATTTGTGTCGGTGTGACGTAAAACAAATTGTAAAAAAAGAGGTATACGGTAAAAAAAGTACGTACATGGAAAATAGAGATTACGATTTTCTTCGTACGTATGTCAATGGTCACCTGAGCCTAGAGCCTAGAGTGTAATACATAGCAACTGGACAATCGCCTGTCTACCACTTATGAAGACTATCTTCAGGAACTCATTTTCGGTAAGAGTGGACAACCGCCCTTATTTATATGGGGTCCTGATATGCCAACTCGCTGTATTAGTTCATGGGGTCAAAAATGCTTTACTTGAAAAACTGTCGTTTTAGCATCCGTCTCATGTAGCCTACTCAAGGTTGCATGTTCTAATCCTGACAAGTAGAGTGACATTTACATTTGCTTATGAAGGAACCAAGTCAGTAGATTTCCTGGCACAATGAAGGACCCCTTTTCACAGCAAAATGTCGGCACAGAGACTTCGTAGAACATTACAACTAATTGAAGGAATGCTGTATGTATGTTTAGTCCTCAGCCCAAAGGCTGGTTGGATCCTCAACAGCTCCGCCATCAGCTGTCATAGATGGCCTAGGCATCACTGAAGAGGCGTACTAGGGAAATGAGGAGTGAGGTAGTTTCCCGTTGCTTTCCTCACCGAGCCAGAAGTTGCTATTACATATCAGTCTACCGAGCCCACTAAAATGCATGCATCAAGCAGCCCTATGAGCAATATTTTCACACCATTCATAGCAGGGACTGGCTGCAGAAGGAATGGCATTACTAGCATCACTCATACCTCAGTCACTTTCATTTTGTCAAAGCCAAGGATAAAGCTGAGACAGATCAATGAAAGTAACAAAATTGCTCTAGCCAATACCAGAAGACATAGTGCACTGTAAACACTAGGTCCCGCCAGCAAAGGCACTAGAAGGAATGCTAAACATTATTATTATTATTACTATTATTATTATTATTATTATTATTATTATTATTATTATTATTATTATTATTATTATTAAACTGTAGATGAATTTACTGGAATTGTATTAGTCAGTTAATATGTATTGCTCGTTTTTCATACATTTTAATCATGGTACCGTATGTAGAAATATACTAACCATTATTACATTCTTTTAACAGGCTCTGCAAGTTGCAACCAATGTTACAGAACAGAAACATCATGTTTCAAGAGACAAAAGAGGTCAAGTTCTTGGTAATCTTCGTGGTTTTCGAGGATGCACTGTCTGGTTCACAGGTGAGTCCTTTTCTCTGCTTAGTATTTGGTAGTTATATTCATGTTAAGTTGATGATGATGCTTGTTATTTAAAGGGGCCTAACATCGAAGGTCATCGGCCCCTTCATGTTAAGTGACAGTAGAATGAAGATGCCCCTACGAAGTTGCACCCAGGTGAAACCTTTGTTGTTACTCCTGTGAACACAGATAAATCTAATTAAGACGTATTCCTGATACACATGCGGAAGTACGAGGGCAAGTCAAATGACTAACCTTAAGCGTCATGAAAATTAAAAATGTCGGGTCACGGATCTGTCCGTTGGCAGTACTTTTACAAAGGTTTTAACGAATATCCTGTAGGTAGCAACACTGTGTAGACAAACGTCATCAAAGTATCCGTTCAACAATGACCGTCCCACGTAAGAAATGCACGAAAGAACAGCGGTTTAAGTGTGAGGTCTAGTGATTATAATGGATGCGGAAGATCCTTAAAATGCAGACTCTGGATGGCCATAACTGTTGCATGGGCAGGGTAGGTCTGAACATTGTTATGACATTGCGGTGACAAACATGCGACCTTAATGATTACCACATGTTTGGGTCGCTGAAGGAGGCACGGGGAACGGGAGCAAAGCCGTTCCGTTCGGTTGAAGATGAAGGCTGTGTACGAGTGGCTGTGCAAACAAAGGATTTTATTTTTTTAGTGAAATCCACGTCACGGAGACTACATAGAAAAGGGGTACAGTTGATTACCACTTCCGCTCTAAAAAATCAATTGAAAAATATATTTTAGGTTTTCGTTTGGATCACCCTCGTATACAGTATTTCCAAGCCATTTGTCATAATAATAATAATAATAATAATAATAATAATAATAATAATAATATCTTTACGTCCCACTAACTACTTTTACGGTTTTTGGAGACGTCGAGGTGCCGGAATTTGGTCCTGCAGAAGTTAACCTGCCATTAAATCTACTGACACAAGGCTGACGTATTTGAGCGCCTGCAAATACCACTGGACTGAGTCGGGATCGAACCTGCCAGCTTGAGCTCAGAAGATCAGCGCTCTACCACCTGAGCTACTCATTTCGGCAAAATCACTTTTCTGTATAGCAGGGTGCATTGGGATACATGCCATGATAGGATGAGAAAACTTAAATCCATTGGATCAAGATCCACAGATAATTTTAGTGGATCCTGGGTGTAGTTTACCCATGAGATTTTGCACTCTTTTTTTCCAAGGTATGTACTGGAATAGTTCCACATTTGAAGTTCCTGATCCTAAATAATCCTGCCACAGACTAGGTTGGACATGTACTGTCATGACCAAACATAACATATAAGAGCAGAAAATTCTGTTTTCCCAGGGAGAATCTTAACAAATATGAGGGCAAGCCATATGTACACCTGAACCGGTTTTCAATTTATTTTATTGAATGAAAGTGATATGGTACACAAATGTGTTATTTTTCTACATAGTCTGTGTTACATCCAATACAGCATGTCCTCCTGCACTTACAAAGTGCATGGCTTTCTCTAGGAAAAAAAAAATTTGTTTGTTGTCTATGCAGCCACTCATGCTCCCCTTTATCCTTCATCTTCATCCAAATGAAATGACTTTCCTCCCTGTGTTTCTTAGAATGGCCCAACCATGTAATCACTACGGGTGAGGTCTGGTGAATAGAGTATATGTTGAAAACACTCAGAATGCAGGCCATGGATGGCCTAGAAGACAGCAAGGTGCGACCTTCACACCAGTTCTTACCAAGCAGTGGGACTGAAAGTAAGTTAAGATGTCAGTGTGGTCTAAAGGTGAATATCGTGCAATTATCCGTTACAATTTTGCTCGTGGATTAACTGTTGACCAGTGCCTGGAGGAAATGACTCCTGTGCTGGGGAAAGACTGTCCACATTGGACAACAATTTTCTGCTGGTACAAAGAGTTCAAGAGGGGAAATTTTGGGGTTGAAGATGATCATCGTTCTGGGCGACCGTCTGAATCAGTGACTGATGAAAACATTGAAGCTGTGAGGAAAATGTTGCAGCAAGAGAGGCGGCTGACATATCGCCCGGTAGAAGAGGCCCTCCACATCCCTGCACCAGTTATTCATTCAATTCTACATATCCATCTCCATGTTAGAAAGGTTTGTTCCTTTTGGGTGCCCCATTCACTTTCAGAGGAAGAAAAGGTACATCGAGTGAAATGGTGCCAAAAAATGCAAAAACAGTTTGAAAATGGGACTTCGCATTATGTCAATAGCATCGTTACAGGTAACGAAACTTGGCTTTATTATTACAATGTCTCAACAAAATCCCAGAACAAGGTGTGGCTGTTTGAAAATGAGGGTACTCCTGTGACTGTGTGAAAGTTAAGGTCATTGAAGAAAAGGATGATTGCAGTATTCTTCATTAAACGGGGCATCCCGACTCGGGTTGTGCTAGAAACACAAAGGAGAGTTACTGTGAAGTGGTACAGTGAGACTTATCTGCCTCAGGTCATCCAGGCTCTCAAGCAATTCCGTCCAAGGTCACGGCTCAACACTTGGCTCTTGCATCACGACAATGCTCCAGCTAATTGTGCTAATGTAACAATGGATTTTCTGGGCAGATCAGGGTTGACTGTGCTTGATCACTCTCCATATAGTCCTGATCTTGCCCCATGTGACTTCGCACTCTTCCCAGAAGTGAAGATGAAGCTGAAAGGGTTGCGATTTGCATCCGACGAGGAGCTTCTGGCAGCATGGGATCAAGAGTGTGAAAATGTAACCGAAGAAAAGTGGCAGAATTAGTTCAGTGACTGGTTTTGACGTATGGAGAAGTGTATTGAGTGTGGTGGAAATTGTTGAAAAAGACATAAGCGTTCACTCACATTGCAAAACTTTCCTAGTGCTCTTTGTACATAAAGACATGCTGTGCTGTTGAAAACACACACGCCTTAATACCCTTTATGACTAATTACAGAATTAATGAAAGAAAGAAAAAACACTCACACTTGAGAACAGCTGAAATACGATTGTGACATCAGACATGTGTACAAGATCAGCAAGCAGAGATGCATGGACACACAAAACAAAGACCAGGTCAGGAAATAAAATGTGATGGCATACCATAAGTGGAGAGTTCACCCATACAAGAAAACCACCATATGTTCTGGAGTAGAGCATATCTGATCACTCTGTACAAATATACTTTGTACATAAACTAGAGAAATATACAGTAATTAATAATTTTTTTTTTTTTTAAACCTGATGACACAACAGCCCCAAAGGACCTTGGACTACCAAGCTACCGCGGCTCAGACTGGGGTGCCATCTCACCATCAGATAGCTCCTCAATTGCAATCACGTAGGCTGAGTGGACCTTGAACCAGCCCTCAGATCCAGGTAAAAATCCCTGACCTGGCCGGGAATTGAACCCAGGGCCTCGGGGTAAGAAGTAGGTTCACTACACCTATGCCGTGGGGCCGGCAATAATAATTAATAATTAACAATAATTAATGTGAGCAATTTTTATTATCTTCTTTTCAGCTTTAGAACATTGATGATATGTGAACTGTTTCCGAAGAATTTTTGGCTACAGCTGAAAATACCGTGGGGGGTTGCAAAATTAGCTGTATGAACATCAGATAAATTTACCACATTTCAAAGGTGATTGACAATTTACAATAAGTGAACTACACTACCCATTATGCAAAATTGTTCATTGGCGACTGTGTTGGTGTAAGGCATAAAATCTGTGTTGGTGTAGTCGGGAAGGATAGCCTCGGCCAGAGCCCCAGTGGTGCTCTACCATCATCACATGACCGTACCGAACTTGAAAAAAGTAATCAGCTATAAAATCATAACAACCCAAAAATTTAACTGCCTAATACCACTTTTACCCAGTTGAAAGGCAGTGGGGGGCTGATAGCCAGGTGGCATAGTCACTAGCCTCTCACCAAGGTGGGAATGCACACAGGATTTTTGAAATGAAATGTTACGGAACTGTCATTTGGATTCCCATGTAAAACTGAAGGTCTGTGGCTATGATTGCGATATCAACTGTTATATAAAAGTAGACATTCTTGTTACAGGTAGGAAGGTGGAAGTGAAGAGAAAAGAAAAATTACTCTTACATCCTTGGCTATATTAGTGTTGTAATCAAGTCCTTCTTTAATAGAGTTCCACACAATCTTCAACGGCTACTTATCTGAACACTTTTGTGAAAAATTTTAATGATGTTCTTGACCCAGTTATACCCAGAACAACATGTCATTCCTGGATTTTATGTTATCATCAGTGGAATATATCCAGACAATAAGAAAATTGGGTTGTGCATATGGCAGCAAGGTAATCTGTTGCCGTTTGTATAAAATAGAAGATTGTTCACAAATAAACTAATAACTATTAGAATACAGAGTTCGGTAAACAGTGGTTCACAGTAGGCATTCAAGGAGAATTTGCAACAATTTTTATTGCCTTCTTTTCAGCTTTAAAACAATGATGATATGTGAACTGTTTCCAGCCACAACTGAAAATTGGGGGGGAATAAGGTCATTGACAAAATAGAGTACCTTGGATAGTTTCACACACAAGTAATTAATGTGAAGCTTCCGTGTCAGCTATGAGTGTAAGTGATATCTCTGGCTATTCATAGACTATGAGCAGACATAAGCAGAACCTAAGTTTTCCCACTACTACACAAGATTAGGCATGGAAGAATTTCACACATTCATCTGGGACCTATGGAGTAATCAAATGCGTGTTATACTGTGCCTGTAAACAAAAGACATTTGGAACCAGTACCAGTATCCTTGCAAGTTCATCAACCTCACCATAAACTCTCAATGGAATTGTTGTTGTTGATTCATGATATATTGACAAAACATAGTTAATAGAGACTGAATTTCTAAATTTGTGGTTTTGTATCCCTTTAGGTTTGTCTGGAGCTGGAAAAACTTCTGTATCCTTTGAGCTTGAGGCATACCTGGTATCTAGAGGAATCCCAGCCTATGGACTTGATGGAGATAATATCCGAACAGGTCTCAATAAAAACTTAGGCTTTTCGAAAGAAGATCGTGAGGAGAATATTCGAAGGGTGGCTGAAGTGGCAAAGCTCTTTGCTGACAGTGGTGTTGTTGCTCTGTGTAGCTTTGTGTCGCCATTCGCTGAGGTGAGTTAGTCTTGTATTATTATTAGAAGAGCCTAAATTATAATGCAAATGTTTCTTTTGTTTTTCTGTGAAATGATGAACTGAACTGTGTGCATTGAATCTTCTTGATGTAACTTAAGCTAGTAAACATAGGAGATATTCCCAAGGTACTCATAGATGGATTTGAAATTTATCTAGTGATTTTTGGTGTGAGTGGTGTCTATTCTTTCTCTGTGGTCCATTCCAGATAATAAACATATCTCAAACATTCATGTCTTTTGGTGGCAAGTACGTGAAGTGATCATGAGGTGTCTTAAGCTGGATTAGTATTGTCATTCTACAGCTTAGGGGTGAATAGCAATTATTTTCAATGTATCCTGTTTATTCAAACAATCAGGAGATGTAGACGTCCACCTTTTCAATACATACAATCAGTGATATTCATCATCATCAGTTTGCCCTTCCAGCGAGCTAGGTAGGGTGTTTGAAAACAAGCGTCTTCCAAAGTTGCCTGTTCAAAAAAGATTTTGTTGTCCGTGACAGATTCCCAATTCCATCCTCTTCTCTCCACGTCTTCCCTCAGTTGGTCCATCCATCTTCTTCTTGGTCTTCCAGCTAGTCTTCTACCTCTTATTCTCTTTTCCAAATAAGCACATGGTAACCGTGTGCTATTCATTCGTTTAAACACGCCCAAACCATTTAAGTCTAGATAACCTAAGTCTTTCCTCCATCGATTCATTTAGACCTAGGTTAGATCAGATCTCATCATTTTTCACATGATCAAGTCGTGTCTTTTGGAGGGCAGTTCTAAGAAATTTCATTTCACAGGCTTGAATCCTACTACAATCCTTTGATGTTACTGTGCAGGTTTACAGAGAATAAGTAAGGATGGGAATGAAATATGACTTGTACAGGATCATTTTTGTTCTTTGTGGCTCCTTCTCGTCCCATAGTAGGTGTTTAACGATACTATAAAAGTTAGAACCTTTGGTTACTCTGTTTGTTATTTCTATCTCAGCTCTATTATTACTAGCCATTACACTTCCTAAATATCTGAATTGGTGTACTACTTCAACTTGGTGGTCTTGTATTTTTATGTTGCATTCTGTATTATGTTTGCTGATTTTCATTGCTACTGTTTTTGATGGGTTCAGTTTCATTCCATAATCATCAAACTTCTTACACCATGCATTCAGATTATTTTGCACTTCCTCCTCTGTTTCATCCCATATTGCCACATCGTCTGCAAACACCAGAGCCTGAAGATCTTTATTACTTTTTCCTTTTAGTTCCTTTAAAATGGTATCCATAACTGCTATGAATAGAAGAGGTGATAAGGCGCTTCCCTGTAGTACTCCTTTGGTTGTATTGAACCATTCAGAGTGACCATCCCCAATACTGACACAGCTTTTGGAATAGTATATAGCATTTGGATCTTCCTAATAAGGTACTCCGGTACACCAAGTTTTCTAAGACTTTTCCAAATAGTTGATCTAAGAACATTATCACACGCCTTTTCAAGGTCCATAAACACAATAATTAGGTCTTTTCCTCTTTCCCAGTGTTCCTCTGCCAACATCCTCAAAGCAAATATCAGATCTGTTGTGTTTCTTCCAGCCATGTTGTTCCTCATCTAAGATAGGCTCTAGTATATCCCTTACTCTGGCTTCAATGATTTTCTCCATAATTTTAAGGCCATGTGATAGGAGGGTAATGCCTATGTAATTTTAACTTTTCCTTCTACTCTCTTTCTTAAAGATAGGAACTATCATCCTTATCATCATATCAGTAAAACATATAAGAGTAGTACATGTTTCATCCCATGATTTGGGACATCTGTACGGAATGTTGTACAGTATATACTATTAATACTACTTCACTTAGTAACATCAAATCAGCGTCTTTCCTGTATTTCAAAAACATAGAGGGTTTAAATTCTGCTCTTCATTTTGTAGTTTAAGATTAATTTTTAATTATGCATAAATCATTCCACATTGTATGTAGCTGAAGATCATGGGCTGAAAATTGTACTACTCATATATGTTACTGATATAATTTTATTGGTTGTATGTATTGAAAAGGTGGACTATTACATCTCCTAATCATTTGAATAGTTGTTGTCAATACGGAATCCAATTATGAAATATATTTTATGTAACGTACCCTATTTACTTAAATCTTGAAGTCTTCATCCTTTTTTAAATTTCTTCACTTTTTTTGTGGATAATGACTATGCTGAAATAGTTTACTATAGTCCTTTACAAATGGGAAGCTGTTTCAGTCATGGTCGTTTTTATGAAGTAAAAATATCGTGGACTGGCACAAGAGAGATTTAATGAAGTACAATGCATTGAGAGAGTAGGATAACGTGACACCCAAAGCAACTCCTTGCTTGGACAATTCCAACTAGAATCTCAAGACGAAAACACTTCCCATTTGACACTGACTATAGCTCCTCTTTGTGTGGTAGGCCTGTCTTAATTTCAGCATAATTCCCACATATCCACATGTTGTATAAATCCCCTGTGTGCATCTCCCAGTGCTAAAATTTCTGCTGCCCCAAACTCAAACTCTCTTATTGAAAAGTAAAGAAATCTCGTAGAACCTGATTAGTAGTACTGCTCATATTTCTTTCTTTCTTCCTTTCCTCTTGTATTGTGAAAACTCAGTTTATGTTGTACAATTGTGTCCTCATCCAGCTGTTTTCACCTGCAAGGTCTTTCTTGTACAAGCTAATGCATTGTATTATCCTTGTCAAGACTCAGTCTTGGGAAACAAACTTCAATTTATCGATTGTTTGATCAGGCTGTCATACATTGTTGTTTGGTATGTACATATGTGGTGCAGTGCAGGAAACCATGTCACGTGTTGCCAAAATCATTTTTCTGTTCCTTCCAATTGCGAACTCTGTTCTGATTTTTATTTTTCACAACGTACAGCATAGTCTCCTAGGCTGCATCACTCGTATGTACGTGTGTGCGTGCGTGGACATGCATGCGTGCATAGAGGATGAATTGTCTAAAATTACCACTGTGAATATTGTCTTAAGTTTTACCTCTCTATCTGGTAAAAATACATGTTTTATAATACCCTGCCTGACAAAAAAAAAAAAAAAGGATTGAAGCATCCAGAAGGGGAAGAGGAAACAAACAAAAAACTTCACATATTGAGGGGGTATGTGATGTTATTTCAGTGATTACAAAATCAAGTCAAAATTTACAAAGAAATTGGCAGGACGAGTCCACTTATCAGTATGATATTGCACCCCCCTCTGTCCTGATGCATGCACTGATTAGGTTGGGAAGGGTGTCATACAGCCATTGTATCCTCTCCTGGGGTAAGCTGGCCCACAACTGTTATAACTAGTCCTTGAAATCCTAAATACTGGCACTGGGACGGAGTTGATGTCTGAGCTGGTCCCGCACGTTCTCTATCAGGGACAAATCTGGGGATCTTGCTGGCCACGGGAATTCCTTACCATCATGCGGACAATTCATAAAGACACGTGCCATACGTGGACGAACGTCCTGTTGAAAAATGATGCCATGATAATGTTGCATGAGAGGTAACACATGAGGATACAGAATGTCCATGAAATACCGTTGTGCGATCAGAGTTCCCTCAATCGCTAACAGCTGTGACCTGAAATCATACCCAATGGTTTCCCACACCATGACACCAGGAGTAACACCACTGTGCCTCTCCAAGACATTGGAAGAAGGGGACTTCTCTCCAGGTCGCTGCTATACAGTACTCGCAGGTCATCCAGGGTAGTGCAGAACCGCAATTCATCACTGAACACAATGCGATGCCATTCATCAGCAATCCATGCTCCCCGGTCTTGACACCACTCCAAACGCAGCCGTTTCTGTTGTGGTCTTAAGGGCAGCCTTTGCATGGGACGGTAATTCCCTATTCCAGCTACTGCTAGTCTCAGACCAATGGTGTGGGATGACAGAATATTGCAGGGAGTCTATTTCTTGTTCTCGGGTGGCAGGTGTAGATGTGAAGGCGTTATGTTGTGCTTGGTGCAAAATACGGTGATCCTCCTTTGTGGTGGTCAGACATGGTCGCCCTGAAGCTTGATGACGAGTATGCTTGCCCTCACGTTCCCATGCAGTCCAACGTCGGTCCTGCCACATCCGAATGCCCCACAATTATGAATATTGCATTATTTGACCAGCTGGCCAAATGGAAACCCGCAATGAAGCCCTTTTCAAACTCTGTCAGGTTCTGGTAATGCTGTCTCACACAAGTATGTGGTATCTCCATGTCCTTCACAGTAATCACTCAATATCTGACACTGTTCACACCCCTTATATATCCCTACCATGCCTGGTAACAACACTAAACACAAACAACACTTTGCAAATCTGGTGGCTGTTCTACCTGTCACAGAGAATTGCAAATTTAATCATTTACATACCTGCTGGTGTTGTGTACGTTTACGAATTTACGTTGACAAACTACCATTTCTTTCAGTTGAATAATGTTATAAGTTATTTTATTGTAATATGATTTTATAATAATAATAAGTTGGGTGTTTCAACTTTTTTGTCAGGCAGTGTATGTCACATTTCAGTATACGTTTTGACTCATTTCTGGAAAATAGTGATCAAATCTCAAGAGAAGAAAAAATACTGTAGAAGTATATAATTTGCTTTCACTTTAATGTAAGATAGGTTCTATTTACATGAACAGGTGGCACTAAAAGCCAGAAGTCCTCACTTGGCCCAACTTGAATTTTCCTCTGTACTGAGAAGTTTCTCCAGGCAATGTATGGCATAGTTTCACACATACAGATTGAATTGCCTAAAAATACCACCGCGAATATTTCCAAAACAAGGTGTGTTACTGATGCACTGTTTTCACAAAATGGAAGTTCAACAATGTTCGGAAAAAAGTTTTCAAGCAGTAAGTTGATGTTTTTTAAATGGAACTATTCCTATTAACATGAAGAAAATAAAAGTTCAGATATTAAAAATGACAATGGCTTTTGTTACAGGGTCCTAGTGCACATAGTTCATGTAATATTGCCATTTCCATCTGGGAATGCTATCTGTCCCAGTTGACCAGCCATTACCAGGGTATGTGTAGCTCTCCCGGCTGTACCAGTGTGTACATTAAAGTTTACATTTTGTGTCATGTAATATGGATTACATACTGACTTCCTAGTCAGTACTTTGTGGTATTTGCTTACAAAGAAGTCATATGGGATGGGCTAGAGACAGTGGTATTTACAAATGCAGAAAAAACTAGCGTAGTCTGCATGTATGGTGAATGTAGAAATAATGTCATGCTTTTGTACGATGTGTATGCTGAGAAATATCCTGATAGACGTCGCCCATCTCGACGACTATTTGTGATTCCCTTTAATCAATTATGTGAACCTAGAAGTAGAATGCCTCAAAAATATTGCCAAAATAATTTGAATGACTGAAGAAGGGTGTGAAATAATGTTCTAGCAGGTGTTTCTGTATATCCCTACATTAGCTATCATAAGGGAAGTGACCTTAATCAGGCAAGTGTACTACATATTCTGTTCCATCATAAGTTCCGTCCGTATCGTGTCTCTCTCCATCATGAGCTGCATGGAAACTATTTTCAGGATTCTGTCAATATTTTTGAATGGGTATTAAAACATGATACACCAGCGTTGTTGTGCATCTTGTTTACGGATCAAGCAAAGTTTACAAATTATGGCCAAGTAAACCATTTAAAAATATGCAGCCAATCCCCATTGGCTGCACCAAGTGGAACATGAACATCCATGGAGTGTAAACATGTGGTGCGGAATAGCGGGCAATCATCTTGCTGGGCTATTTTTCATAGAGAGATCACTGAATGCCAACAAGTATGTCACTTTCGGAACTTCTACCAATGTTAAAGAACATTTTGTTGCAGACAAGGAGAAACGTGTGGTATCAGCATGATGGGGGGTCATAATGCAAAATGTAGTACAGCTTGTCTTCCTGATCACTGGATTGGGTTAAGGGAACCTGTAAACTATATGTGCCGTTCTCGCGATTGAACACACCTTGATTTTTTCTGTGAGGAAAGCTAAAAGATCGTATCAACTGCCAAACAAGATGAAATGCCATGATGGGGCAGCTGTACTCACCATGGATCTCAAGTTGCAGTAGCATGCTTCAATTAGATTTTGTGTTCTCCTGGACAAAACTCCAACACAAACAGTGGAAATCTTGCTGCAAGCTTACAGAGAGGAAGCCATGGTAAAGATGCAAGTTTTTGAGTGGCACAAATGCTTTAAGGAGGGTAAAACTGATCTTGAGGATGCTCCATGCCCTGGAAGACCCTCAACTTTGAAAACTGACATCAGTGTGAACACAGTTGATGTAATGTTGCGGGAAGACCACCGTTTAACCATTGAACAAATTGCTGGAATGATAAACATCTCCTATGAATCAACCAAAGACATTATACACAATGTTATAGGGCGTAGAAAAGTTTCAGCGAAGTTGGTGCCACGTGTGATGAATGATGGACAGAAAGCTCAACATATGATGGCATGTCAAGAATAGAAAGGGAGACTTTGGTGGGAACCAGACGTTTTGAACAGGGTTATCACATGTGATGAGTGCTTTTTTCATCATTATGACCCAGAGACAAAACATCAAGGTGTCCAATGGAAACATCCTTCCAGTTCAAGAACCAAAAAGGCCAAAGTTCAGGCAAGTGCAGGGAAAGTCATGCACCTCGTCTTTTTTTTAATAAGCAGGGTATTGGGTACGATCATGTTGTGAAAAGGCAATGTACTGTTAGTGCTAATTGCTCTTGTGAAGTGTTGTTGAAGGTGCCAGTGAAAAGAAAAATTGCAGAAAAAAAAGACCAAACTTTGCTCAAATGGGATGGATCCTGCACCAGGACAACACACCTGTGCATCGGGCAATCAAGACACAAAACACAATAACCGAATTGGACATTGAGGTGTTGCCACATCCACCTTATTCACTGGACCTAGCACCATGTGACTTCTACCTGTTTCCTGCAGTGAAAAAAGGAACTTCGGGGCCGTCATTTTCAAAGTGATCAAGAAGTAAACAATGCAGTTTCAGGTATACTCAACAGACTATCAAGAAAGGGCTTCGGAGAGTGTTTTGAACAGTGGACTGAATGCTGGAACCATTGTATTGTCTACGGGAGAATACTTTGAAGGTCTGGAAGTGAATTTAAATAAAAGTAGCCAGTATTTTGCTGTAATAAAATCATTCTGGTTATGTTTTGACACCCCTTCGTACGTACAGTACTTATTTCAGTCATATTTTTTGAAGTTTTAACATAATTCTGTTAATTAACCATGTAAGTGTGAAGCCTGTAACTTCCATTTTTAGCAAAAGGAAAAAATAACATGTTCCTGCGACCATTGATTGGCAGTCCCTTCGGGGCTGTATTTTGTATTTAATTAACTATTTGCACTAAGTCCCTGCAGCTAAAGCCATTCTAACTCTATAATTTTTACTTTTTGTGTTAATAGATAATCTTCCATTAAAATATAAAAAACTGAGTGTTTGAAAACCATTTCCCAAGCATTGTTGGAATCGCTGTATGGACTACCTTTGTGAGCCCTTGTATGTACTGTCATTCTGTGAAAGAAAGAAAGAAAGAAAGAAAGAAATAAAGAAAGAGAGTGATTGTGTGTGTGTGTGGGGGGGGGGGGGGGTTTAAGTATGTAGAAGAGACAGTAGGAGGCTATTAATGGGATAGCTAACATCACAGTATTGTAGTAATAACAACTGCTTTTGTACACTCGTTAATACTAATGTGATATGAACATCCTAAGTGGAACAGATTCCATAGATAGAGTATTAAGTATCTTCACTGAATTAGTTGAGAATGGTAAATTTGTGAATGATCTGTTGTGTCATCTAGGAGGATATTGTTAAATAGATACTGGTAACTATTTCATACAGTATAAGAGGTTCCAGAGAAATAGAGAAATGATTTATATGTAACTGCTAAGAACACTTCCATTATCATGCATTGTATCAATTTAGAAAAATAAACAGAATTTATTGAGTTCATGATGTAAAACTTGTATTGAAAGAGAATAATTACACTGTGTTAAGCTTCATGTAATGGTTGTTAGAGGAAGTACTTAAACCTCACATTATTTCTTAAGGCAGTATATCAGAAGGTGATGATTATTGATGGGGTTCAAGGTTGGAGAAAAGTGCTACCACATAATTCTCTCTTGCACAAAAATTTTAGGAACAAAACAAGGTATTATAAAACTTACCCCTAGATCCTATGAAATAAGAATTACTGCTGTAGTAACATATTACCTTCGATCACTGGACTCACCATCTCACTACTTATTTATTTAGCATATGGCTTTTAGTATCGAGAGTGTCTAAAGGCGTGTTTGGTACACCTGGTTCAGGTCGTTCTGTTTGATGCACATAGTTGATTTGTGCATTTGGGTGTGATGATGATGATGATGATGATGATGATGATGAGGTTGGAAGAGGTTGAAATCTATTGTTGGAATTTGGCCTACTCCTCTTGAATAACACAAAGGGGTCTGCTCAAGGTTTTGCGTCTCCATCTTATGGACGAATCATCATCAACAGCATCATATGTTCTTGCTCCATATGAAAACTGCGGAGAGGTTTGGAATTGAATCCAGGCCTTTCGTATGAAATCTAGTCATTAGAAATTGTATACCACCACCTCTCCTGCCTCGCTGCCTTGCTAGCCATCATTCTGACATGTACAGTTTTCACCATCAACAGGACTCAAATTGGCTAACCACCTTGTCAGACCATATAAACTTTAAGATATAACAATCGTAGCCACCAGGCAGGCTATCACTCTACTAACAAAAGTCTGTTCTGCCTGTT
Source organism: Anabrus simplex (assembly GCF_040414725.1). NCBI lineage: Eukaryota > Metazoa > Arthropoda > Insecta > Orthoptera > Tettigoniidae > Anabrus > Anabrus simplex. The sequence continues at coordinate 625,982,955 of NC_090265.1, read as the reverse complement.
CTGCTAAGTAAACAGTTGTATGCATTTGGATTTCATCTAGGTGAGAGTTGTCAGTAGAATGCTTGATGACAAAGATAATTATAGATAATTGGATAATTGTGATATCTTGAAAACTGTTTCACTGGAAACTCACTGTCTATTCATCATCATTATAAAATGCAGCATAATACACCTTGGCATATTGTTAATTCCTATATATTTATAGATTTCATTTCAGATCTATTATTATTCATTACAGGATAGAGAAATGGCCCGCAAGATACATAAAGACAGTGATCTTCCTTTCTTTGAAGTGTTCATTGATACCCCTTTGAATGTATGTGAACAGCGAGATGTTAAGGGGCTGTACAAGAAAGCAAGAAAGGGTGATATTAAAGGTAAAAGAACCTTTCATTTTGTTGATTTTAAAAACGTGCTTCTGATACGTATAGATTAATACTACTAATTATGAAGACTTTACTACACTTATTTAGATATCACATATTTGTTATTTGTTTGTTCCTTTCAGTAATTGTTTAGATTGTTGTTGATGACATTATTAGTAGAATAATTAAGAGATATGAATTTCATTTTGAATGGTCCGTATTGAACTGTGATTACAAATTATCCTTCAACGACAACTATATGCATCAATGTATGCCTTTTTAAACATAATCTGAAACTTTGATCACCAATGAGGCCTTACATCCAACAATCGCAGCGCAACTATCAGAACTTCATAAGGAGTGATATATATACAAACCTCAAGAATCTTCAACGTCCAAATTATTATTCTTGAATTCTTCCTTCAACAGCTAAGTGCATTAAATTATGCATTATCCAAAACTTTTACAACAAATTTGACTTTTTCACATTTATAGTAACAAACCACTGTGTTTTCACGACTTTTTACAATTTCTATGAACTATCAGATACATTATGCAACTCGCAGTTTGGTTGATAATGACCTTAAAAAATAGGTCAAAACTAGTTCCAATAAATGTTTCTTCCGTAAAGTAACCCACATTACTTGATTTTGTATTGAAAAGGTGGAAATATTTTACTCTTAATTTTTAATTTGTTATTAGTAGAAACCAAGTTGAAGAAGTACCTTGTTTTACTTAGATAAATATAGTACAATTTGTATAAATGATTATATTTTATTATATTCATCACTACTCTTTGGGCTTTAGTACTCAAGAATTAACTTGATTGATTTGGACCAGTTGAAGAAATAGTATTCAGCTTTACATTGGCTGATCACTTTGTAACATGTCGTTGTAGTATGACTGCGTAATTAAAGTAATATTTCTTTTTACAATGGATAAGTTTTATAACTAAAAAAGGGAAGAAGTAATACAGATTTAATATTCAACTCTTTTTTTCTTTTATAGGTTTCACTGGTGTTGATCAGGCATATGAAAAACCAGAAGTACCTGACCTTGTGGTTAAAACTGTTGATTGTAGTATAGAAGAAAGCACTCTTCAAGTTGTAGAATTGCTTGAAGAACATGTAAGTGTAGATCGTTAATAATTATAATGGATGTTTAGATTGATGCTTTCACAGCCCGTAATTGTAGACATGATAATAAGCTTTTGGGTTTTTGCCGTGTCAGAAAACAAGGTGAAATTCTTTACGTTTCATAGAGAACTTTGCTTCATGTCTTCAGAAGAAAATCTAGTCTCTTCACGAGCAAGACTTCTTCAATGGACAGCTGAGCCAACAATAGACTCGATCATACGAACGGAACTGTTAACTTGGAGAAAGCCAGGCCATTTTGAGAGGACAACCACCTTCTAAACACCATTGGAACTTTATTGACTGTTTCCACTATGGTCACAGTTTACCATGCATCTGTCATCTTCTCTAACACAGCTTCTCAATTTTTGTCGTGACCCTCCCGACCTTTAAAAATAAGGCAAACAAACCAGCCAACATAGTGAAACAATAATTGAGAACGGGGCTGCTAGATTGAGAAGAAATTGAGAATGCTGCTGTTCTAAAGTGTTAAATTTCATCGGTGTTTTTCCATCACTTGTCACATGCATTTCGCCTGCACGTTATCTCAGCCTTGGTTTCTCAAACTTTTTCGCTCTCGCACCCCTCCTAGCCATTCGATGTGATGGTGTTTCTACAAAGGCAGACTTTCGGCCTGAATTCGACACTGATTTAATCCTGTTCTGAATTGTTATAAAACCAAAATATTGTAGACTAAGAGGTCCGCAACCTCGCTATGTGCACTTATTGTTCGTTTCCATCAATCATTTGTTTTAATTTCTTTTCTTCTTAGGTTAACACAGTTTTTAGATTCAATTATGTTTTGTATTAACCCCTGTTTTCACTGAATTGTATCGCAGCGAGTTGTTTATTACTCCATATGATTGTGCTGTTTTTATTTCCGTCATGTCTCTCTTTGTTTTTTCATTTGTTCCTTCATTATGTTTTTTGGCACATTTTTAGCTTGTATTATGTAAATTACTTCAACAGCAGGAGGAATGCTTCAGAGGAGGCCTAACATATAAAACTCTATGCACCTCTCTTACGGTCGGTTTTACAAGATAATTGCTCATGACAAAATTGATTTAGAATATAACTTGCAAACTTCTTTTTTCCTAAATCTTTTTGATACAGTGAAACAAAACAGAAATATCAGTGGAAGTCATCTGAAAGTTTAATCCAAGAGCTGATAACGAACTCTGTGGAGATGCAATGGAGACCATACCAGCAACGTTATGAAAAGTTTTTGACATCTTTTTGTAGGTTCTTGAATTGTAACCTAATATTTGGTTTTGATACCAGAAGGAAACAAGTACATCGCGACATGTCACTCGCAGGTAGAGCCTCTCCACTTGCTTGCCTCAGACTTTCGTCAACAACATGAGGGGTCAACAGAAATTAAATCGTGTACATGCCTAGTGATAGTTCCGTCAGTGACTGGTACGCCAGCTAACTCTACAGACAGTAGCTATGTAGATCATCTCAGCATTGTTTCAAAGGCTTTATACATCTGTATCTATTTTTCTTAATATTAACCTGACACTGTGAAAATGAAAATCCACAGCCTGTTTCCAGTCATTCGACCAGGTCAGGAATGGAATGAATGAAGCCCCCATCTAGCGGCGAGAATACGAACTGTGCCAGCTGCCGAGGCCTGTCGCACTCCTCTGGGGCATTGAATGGCAGATGAAATGAAATGATATTGGAAAGTGTTTTGGAATGAAAGTTGACAGGGAAAACCAGAGTACCTGGAGAAAAACCTGCCCTGTGTCCGCTTTGTCCAGCACAAATCTCACATGGAGTGACCGGGATTTGAACCACGGAACCTAGCGGTGAGAGGCCGGCGCGCTGCCACCTCAGCCACAGAGGCTGACACTGTACTTACTTTATATACAGAAATTTTGTGACCGAGCTCGATAGCTGCAGTCGCTTAAGTGCGGCCAGTGTCCAGTATTCGGGAGATAGTAGGTTCGAACCCCACTATCGGCAGCCCTGAAAATGGTTTTCCGTGGTTTCCCATTTTCACACCAGGCAAATGCTGGGGCTGTACCTTAATTAGGGCCACGGCCGCTTCCTTCCCACTCCTAGCCCTTCCCTGTCCCATCATCGCCATAAGACCTATCTGTGTCGGTGCGACGTAAAGCAACTAGCAAAAAAAAAAAAAGAAGAAGAAGAAATTTTGTGGTCCATGTGAAAGGGAAAACAGAGACAAAAGAGAATCAAATACACTAATATCTCCATTTTTAATAACATCAGTATAATCTACAGTAATTACAATATGCGTGTTACTAATGCTGTAGGAAACATTATTTCCCTCCTTTATCCCCTGCACATTGACTGTCTTCATGACATGCTGGCAAGCCAGGAAGAGACGGAAGAGCAATAGCTGATAGATGCACCCCTGTCAAGTTGATGTAACTTCCAGCCGAGTCACTTCAATCTAGGTGCTCATGGAGTACAGTTGTATTGTTCATTCTACTATCAGTGTTTAGCTGTGTAAACCTGTTGAAGGTTTCTGTTTGAGTTAGCGGGTTATTGTGTTCACTGAGAGTATTTACTGGGCCTCCCAATAGAAACGAAACCTTGAAGCATGAAGGCATTAAACCACTATTTGAAGTCCCAGTTCTGTGAAGAATGATCAGTGAATACTGTAGTTGACACAAATGTAATGATGCTCATGCTAAGTGATTGTCCTGTCGATGACAGGTACAAGAGCTAGTCAAGTAATAACTTTTTTTAAATGACATTTTTAAAGTATCATTTCCAGATAACTGTTACATATTCAGAAATTATTAATATCTGAAGATAGATATCTATATAAGCTCACAGGACAAAAGATTAGTCACCCCTGGAGAAATCAATACAAGCATCATTTAATACCGTGTAACTCTGTCTCTGGACTTGATAACCTCCTGGATTTGGTTAGGAAGCAAGTTCACAAGGTTGTGCAGGTATGTTGCATCCAGGTTAACCCTTTGCCCTCGAATATTTTCCTAGTCATATTGTCTCCCAACTTTTAATTATTTGTCCGTTTTTGCCATACTGAGGAGATGTATTATGAAATACTTATTTACATATTTGCAACAACTTTGTACAGATTCAAAATGCAAAAATGTTGTACACAAAGACAAGAAAGACACAGATAGTTCTTTTCCCACATTTTCATCGGAATTTCTGGAGGGTGTGATACTTTTCGAAGCACAGGCCTGGGTGAAGTCCTGGGGCCTGTTTCACAAACTAACTTTTGCAACTTTTCACTTTGCACTTTCCAGTGCAGATTTTGTTTCATCACATTTTAGATTTGTCTTGCTAAGTGAAAAGTGAAAAGTTAGGAATCTTTTCACTTTTCAAGCCTGTTATGTTCCTCCATCGGTACAGAAATGAAAAGTGCGAAGAAATTAAGTGAAAAGTTTTCAGAAATCTTTCAGAGAGTTGATTCCCCTTTTCAGCTGTTAATTAACAGTACCTACACTAGTTTCTTGGTGTAGAATTTGATTTAGTGATATAAACATGTTACGATGAGAGCTTTTATTATTATCAAGTGAGGAGAGTGATGATGAATCCAACAAGAGAATGTACAAAGACACGATTAATTTTCATAACCTCACTTTGACGGAATTTTGCAAGCGTTTTCTTGTTACCCCAATACAAGCTGACTGTGTTCTTTAAATGACTGGTCATTTATTGAAACCTGCAGCAAAAAGAAGTCAATCCCTTTCGGAAAAAGAACAAAATCTTGTACGCGTACATTGGTGAAGAAATGGTGCCCAGCTGCACGGTGTAGCAGCAATGCATGAGACATCAAACTCAACTATTTGCAGAACTGTTACTAAAGTCGAGATGCTATATTAAATGTAATATTTCCTAACCTAGTACGTTGGCCTGATGATCCACATAATATAGTGAAAGAATTTCTAATGAAAGATGGCTTTCCTTCTGTGAGTGGGTGTGTTGACGGTATTCTCGGTAATTTTATGCTCCTGCTGAGTACAAAGAGATTTATGGTGACAGACCTGGGCATCATTCTCTCAATATTATTTTTAACGTTGACAAAAAGAATGCCCCTTTTCTCCTTGACAACCACAGTTATACAGTCTTCACTGTAAAAAATAAAACATTTAAATCATGGAGTATTAAAGTTTATTCATGAAATAAACTAGATCGCTTCACTCTTACACAAAGACTTTTCACTTTGCAAAGAAATTGAAAAGTAATACGTAGATCATGGTGGAACAGAAAGACTTTGCACTTTGCAATAATTGAAAAGCGTAATGTAAAAAGTTGCAAAGTTTGTTCATGGAACAGGCCCCTGGTTGCTTCTCACAGGTTTTGCAGAAGTGAACCGTTTCACAAGCCCCCCTTCCTATTGCTGCAAACCTTGCAGTCCTTCGTTTTTCCTTCAAGATGGGGATGAAGCAGATGCAGTTTGCCATTTAATTACACTTCATCATCTGTAGTGGATGGCCTGCCCCTTTTCTGGTTCTGAGTGTTCTGGATGTTCCCAACAAGTTGGGTTACTAGGTTCTTCCTGAACTTCAGATGCGACATTTTAGGGTTGGATTGCTTAAAGAGAAGATAGGCATTCACAATGGATACCTCCAGAAGCCAGAAAAACATTTCCCGCCAGGCCACATAACCAATTTACGTGCAAAGGGTTACGAGCTCACATAGTGGTCAGAAACGTCAACTCCCCCCATATACTTATTATAACCACATACAACAACTGTTTTATGTAAACTTCCTAACCTCCTCTCCTCATTACCCTTTTCACCACCTGAGTGGAATTGTCGTAGAATGTTGACAGCATGGCAAAAATTCTCTTGTCCCTCCAAGCTACACATGAGATGTCATCTTTTCTCACTGCTACTGTGTTATGCTGCTTCATTTCCTTTGTTGCTTCTTTTTTCACCTGGGGAGGTAGGTCTTTCCTGCTGACCATTACAATGCTTGTAATGTGGACTTTCAGTTTCAGTAGTTCAGCTGCTAACTCGTAACTAGTATAAATCTGGTCCGTGAAGACATGAAAACCTGTTTCTTTAGCAGCCTGCAAAATTTTTGTCACCAAATGGATGACAGTCCTAGCAGTTAAAGGCAAATCAGGCCTAATAGGTGCTTGTGTTGTCACTGCACCATAGTAAGGTTCCATTGCACGCACATACCCAGTAACAGAGTCAGAAAGTACATAAATATGAAGTCCCCCCTTGGTTGACTTAATTCCTATTACTCCTGGGTGGAGCATAGGGCACATACAAGAGCTCTCCATCTGACTCGATTTCCTGCCACAGTTTTGATGTTCTTCCAGGACTTCCCAACTGATGCCGCCTCCACTTGCACTGTTCGACGCCATGTTTTCCTTGGTCTCCCTCTTCTTCTAGCCCCTTGTGGGTTCCATTCAAGAGCCTGTTTTGGAATGCTGTCAGGACCTTTACGCAGTGTGTGACCTCTCCATTTCCATTTACGTTCTTTTATCTGGATTTCAGCCTTGCGTTGTTGGGTACGCTCCCACAATTCCTGATTTGATATAATACCTGGCCATTGCACTCCTAGGATGGTTCTCAAACATCTGTTAATGAAAGTCTGGACCTGGCATGTTATCTCTCCAGTCATCTTCCATGTCTCACAACCGTAGAAGAGCACTGATTTCACATTTGTCTCAAAGATCCTCAATTTAGTCTTTGTTCTCAATTCTCTGAACTTCCACACCGGCAAGAGCTGGGCAAAGGCCTCTTTGGCCTTGTTTACTCTATTTTGGACATCTTCATTTGTTCCTCCACTTCTAGAAATAATACTTCCTAGGTAACAGAAGTTGTCAGCTCGCTCTATCTCGTTCTCTAACACCAGTGGGTTCGTGTTTCTGGCAGTGATCCTTAGTTCCTTTGTTAGCAATGTTTATTTTGAGTCCCGCCTTTTGTGCTTCCATTTCGAGGTCTTTAATTTTCTCAGTCATATGTTTAAATGAGTGAGATAATAGACACATATAATCCACAAAGTCCAAATCTTCCAGACGATTAGTAATCCCCCATTGTATTCCCCTCTGCTTCCCTTCAACCACGTTTCTCATGACCTGATCTAATGTCAACAAGAACAGCAAAGCTGAGAGCAGGCACCCTTGTCTCACTCCCGACTCTATTTGAAAGGGCTCTGAAAGGTCTCCATCACGTTCCACTTGGCAAGTGTAACCTCTGTATAACATTTTTACCATGTTGATAATTCTCGTTGGAACCCCATACCCCTGCATCGCTCTCCAGATTGCTTGGCGCTGTATACTATCAAAAGTTCTTTCAAAGTCAATGCCAAGTACAGTGAAGACTGATATTCCATGGACTGTTCTACTATAATTCTTAAGCTGTTTATTTGGTCTATACAGGATCGGTGTTCTCTAAAACCTGCCTGCTCTTTCCCAATCTTGGCCTCCAGTGGTTCTCTCAATCGATTCAGTATGATTCTCGAAAAAACTTTACTTGGTATAAACAAGAGTGTAATTCCTCGCCAGTTGGTGCAACAAGTCAGATCCCCCTCCTTTGGTAGTTTTATCAAAATGACCTTCTTCCAATCGTCTGGGAGTGTCTCCATCTTCCATGTCTTTGAACAATGCAAGAGCAGCTCAGGTGTCAACTCATAGTCTACATTCAACACCTCCATCACAATATTATCCACTCCGGGTGCTTTGCCTGCCTTGCAGCTTTTCAGTGACTTTATGATCTCGGTCTTTGTCGGCAGGTTGATATTCACTCTCAATTCCGGAACTTCTCGATAGTCTTCCTCTCCTTGATCCTCCTGTACCATGACTTTGTTTAGCTCTTCTCTGAAATGCTCTTTCCATCTTGTCATTTGTTCTTCATTATTCGTAAGCTTCTTACCTTCCTTGGATTTTATTGGCCTGCGCTGATTGAATTTCTTTTGAGACAGCTGTTTTGTAACGTTATAAAGCTGTTTTGAGTCTCCTTTAAGTGCTACCTCCTGCACCAATTCTGCTAGGCTATTTGCCTGATTTCTTCTATCATTTCTTGCTACTTTCTTTATTTGCCGCTTCAGTTCACTGAACTGTTCTATCAAGCTTGTTTTCTTTATTTCATCTTTGCAATGATTTAGCTTTGTTTTGATCTGTCTTCTTTCTTCTTCCAGGTATTGTCTGATATCCATTCCTTTCTCCTGTTTTGCTTGAATCCCAATAACTCCTCACTTGTATTCAGGAAGGCTGATTTTATCCTTTCCCATTTTCCATTCACTATTGTTTCATTTGAGCCTCCTTCTGCATTATCTAGAGCAAGTGAACTGTACCTATTCTTCAGCTTGATTACAAAATCCTTTTTAACTTCAGCATCTTTCAATTTTTCATCATAGAATTTTCTCTTTCCACTTCGTTTATTCCTTCGGTTTACTGGAGCAGTCTTCAGTTTAATTTCAGCTATTACCAGGTGGTGGTCGCTTCCACAATCTGCGCCTCTTTTGTTCCGATTTTCTAAGAGGGATCGTCTCCACATCTGGCTGATTGCAAAGTAATCAATTTGATTTTGTGTTCTCCCATCTGGCGAAACCCATGTGTTCTCCCATCTGGCGAAACCCATGTTACTTTGTGACATGTCCTGTGAGGAAAAATTGATCCACCAATCACCAAATGGTTATTTAGGCAGAATTCAACAAAGCACTCTACATTGTCATTCTTTACTCCCACTCCGTGTTTCCCAAGAACTCTTTCCACCCCGTCATTTTTATCCCCAATCTTGGCATTCAAATCACCCATTAGCATTTTGATCTCTTTCTTCTTAATCTTTGTCAGGACACTTTCAAGCTGTCCATAAAATTGGTCCTTCTCTTCTGGCTCTGCTGTTTCTGTTGGTGCATAGCACTGTACCAGGTGATGAATATTTCTTACTTTTGTCTTGAACTGTGCTGTAATGATGGGTCTGAAACAGGGTTCCAGTCAAGGAGGCATTTTCGTGCTTCTCTTGTCAGCAACAATCCCACTCCACTTTGGTGGTCATCATCATCTTCCTTTCCTGAATATAACAACGTTTTGCCATCTCTCAACTGATGCTCTCCAAATCCATTCCATCGTGTTTCACTCAGTCCAAGCACCATCATCTTATAGCGATCCATTTCCTTTGAAATCTGTTCCAACTTCCCTGCTTCGTACATTGTTCGCACATTCCAGAACCAATTCGAGTTTGAGTTTTCATTCCAAAAGTTGTCATCGAGATATCTGCCCGGTTTACTTTTGTATGTGTTTCTGTAATACTTGATTCTCGGGTGTGCAAGTTACTAGCCCACAGTACCCAAAGCCCAGTGGAGGGGCTGCTTCCTATAGCATCTAGGCGTGCTGATTTTCTCTCAGGGTTTCTTCCCTTAGCCTTTGAAGAACCAACTCCCTATACTACAAGGCACTAGCTTCACCAGAGTCCTGTTAGCCACTATTTTCAGGGTTCCTGTAAGGCCTTCACAGCTACCGTAGCGATCCCGGGGCACACAAGGTCCCCACTGTACTTCACCCTTACAGGCATTCCCCTACTTCTAATGTTGCCCATCTCCCACGACGTGGACGAGGGGTTGGACTTATGGGAGACCCCCACTTGGTTGGCTTTTGCTTATTGTAGCACTTGAAAACAATATGACCCTTGAAATCTACAGTGCTTTCATCAACACTCAAGTTTTGCCCTGGGATGAAAAATTCTCTGAATTTCATATACAAGTATGACACTATGTTTTAACTTTAGAGCCCCTTGATTGTGGTCCTACTTAGTCGGTCTGAAGAGAGGAGATGTGAATATTCCAAAATATTTGTAGAAATCTATCCCTAGAAAACACATCTTTGTAAAATAATTGCTTATCTAACCAGTCCTCATTAAAATAGTCCTGCATTTCTTTCTTACTGTTTATTCCTATATTTATCACAACACCAATAAAGGCCTTCAGTTCTTCTAGTGTGACGTCCTTCCATGAACACCATATAAACCGCTTCTGAAGTGGAGTGTTTCTCTGAATTTTTAGTTTCGCATATTCATTAGTCTTCATTCCTAATGGAGGTTAGTAACTGGTCCATAAAAAAGAGTCAGTACTGTAATTCTGTAACGGGTCTATTACCATGGCTTACAAATCCACTTACTGACCTAAAAGGGAATTTAGGCAGGCCTACTTCACCTGTAGTCTACGATCTCCAAGCAGTGTTGGAATTCTGTACACGCCGGTGAGATACGGGTAGCGGCAACACATTATCAACTCCCCCAACATCACACGCATCACTGTCGTTATTTTTATCACTCAGATCACTTTCTGAAACATCACTTGCCTCGAAAAGTTAATTATTTTCGTGGTCACTGTCCGTAAATTCAGTCGAAATTGTCACCACTATTTCATCCTCCGTCAAGCCGGGTGCCATCATGTTCCCTTGATAGCTTTCCATTGAGCATATACATCACTAAGGAAACAGAGTAATAGTCTTCAAATTCTAAAAGAAGTTGTCTGAAATTCATTCACACAGTGCCCAGAAGATAGCAGCACTCATTGAATAATAAATAGAAGTCATAATGTACTCCACAGAGTAGTTATGCAATACAAAACTGTGTGTCGACCACAGCTCAACACACATGTGTTAGCGCTGAAAGGCGGCTGTCGACACACGAACGGAAAGATTTTAAGCCACTGGCTGAGGATTTGATTGCGCATTTCCATCAAATTGCAGGGATGCTGATGTCGGCGTTTTACCCGCTGTTCCTACATGTCCCACAGATTTTCAGTGGAGTTCAGGTCAGGTGATTTTGCAGGCCAGTCGATGTGTAATAGAGTGGGGGAGTGTTCAGAAAACTAGTCACATATGCGTCCAGCCTGATGAACTTTGCTGTTTTCATCTTGAAAAATATGGGTATCAATAGCATACTCATCATACAGATGTTCACTGCAAGGCAACTATCGTCCAGAATGTAAACTTGCTGGTTCATGTTAGTGGTCACCTCAGAGAGCAGGCCAAATTCATTTCAAGAAAAACACCTCCAAAACATCACAGACTGACCTCCAGCTTGAACCTGACCTTACACACATCCAGGATGAAATGCTTCATTTGGCCTTTGGTGTACTCGGTGACGTGCATCATTGGAACACAGGCAAGAACATGATTCATCAGACCACATTACGTTCCGCCAGTCAGCTACTGTCCATGTTCGATAATTTCTAGCCCAAGACGTGCAGCTTTATGTGCCTGTATGAGCAATTGCCTCTTGCGGGTGATGACTCCAAATGTTCATTGCATGCAGTTCCTGTCACATTGTTCTCTCTCGAACTGACTTCAGCAATTCCTGTCGGGTTTGGAAGCGATTGTGATTCACAAACCATGAAACGCGTCTCTGGTCCCTCTCAGTCAGGATCTTTTTCCAATCACAATTCTGACAACGTATTTCGTGGCCACGTGTAATACACCACTGCTTATAAACACATTGGACATTCCGCTGCAAAACACCAACAAATCCAGCAACTTCACACACCGTATGGCCATGGGCACGGCCAAACATGATTGCCCCTTTTTACCACTCTGGTACATCCTTACATCTACCCATGCTGTCGTACACTGTCTGCTTGAAACATCAATGTCTCACTGATCACTTGTACCTTATGTTAACGTAGAGGCAGTGCACGTGTGGTTGAGCACAGGACTCGTTCGCTGCACCATCTGTACAGGCTTAACGATCCATCTGTATGCGCGCACTAGAGTGACTAATATTTTGTCCGGTGAGCTTATTTATCTCTATTATCTCATTTGCTGTATGCTCCTTGGTTTACATTGATAGATTTTGTGTTACCATTTCCATGTTTAGTAATGTAGGTTAATGTAGGTATTTGATGTTAAAGGGTATCATACCAGCTACAGCTAAAGCAAGTGATTTGGTGCGGGAGTTGTTCGTCCCAGAGAACCGTGTGGCTTCTGCTCGGGAAGAAGCCATGCACCTTCCAGCACTTGAAATAAGTGTAGTGGACCTTCAGTGGGTGCAAGTACTTGCAGAAGGCTGGGCTACACCTCTTACAGGCTTCATGCGAGAAGATCAGTTTCTACAGGTAAGATCCTTACAGTTTTAAGGCTACTCATATAGCATTGTTGATTTTACAAGCACAATGTGCTCAAAAATGTTCTAATATTCACTCTAATGAAACTATAAATTGTAATAACTTCTGGATAGTGAACTGAAACTATTTGATTTTAGTTGTGTTCAAATGTATCAAATGCACTTTTAATTATGTAAGTGTTTGTAATTATCCATTTTTAGAACAAAGTTTACCATCTATTGATGAAGTGTTTGGGAAGTAAAATTTCATTGGACTACATGTTCAGAGAGATTTACTGCATGTGTGTGTGTTTTGGCATAATGCTTAAAACAAAGATAACTTCCATCATTTAAGAGAAATCTTGTATTTTATCTTCTAATAAATGTGAAGTTTTTAGTGTGGAACCATTTTTTTTCTAGTGTCTACATTTTGATTGTCTGCTGGAAGGAAATGGTGTGAATCAATCCGTACCAATTGTTCTGCCAGTGTCAACTGAAGATAAGGAGCGTCTTGAAGGACTCTCTTCATTTGCACTCTCTGAAAATGGTAAAAGAATTGCTATACTTCGCAAGCCTGAATTTTATGTTCATCGTAAAGAGGAACGTGTATGTCGCCAATTTGGCACGAGCCATAAAGGACATCCATACATTAAGGTGAGTAAAATAGCAGCAAGGCTCTGTAATTATTTTCATGATAATGTTTTATATCGCAATTATTTTGTATGAAACTAGCTGTAGTACCCGGCGTCGCCCAGATAGTTTTTGAATGTTTGCCATTAAATTTGTATTACCAGTTAGTTATGTGTGAAGTGAATTTTTATAGAATTCCTTTACAACATGTTGATTGATATTTTATGAACTATTATGCAGTTTTAGAGTTACTTAGATGTATTTGGTTTCAAGTTTTAGATTATTTAATTTTCGAATAAAACTTTGTCCTTATGGAAGCTCGAATTGACTGTAAAGTTTATGATCCTGTCAAAAACATAATAAGTGATAACTATATGTATTTACCCGTTGTACTATATATACAATGTACATAATTTCAACTGTCATTTAGACTGTCACCAGTCAGCGTTGCAACCCCAAAAGCAGTGGATTCTACACTAATCTCGGTTATTTTAGACTATTTACTTTTAAGCCCATCTCAGCCCCCAGTCACAATGTAGGCTGAACGTGGACTTAGAAATGGTTTCCAGAGCGTCGCAATTCATCTCAGCAACATATAAACAATGGATTCGACATTAATATAGGTTATTTTTCTTTATTTTTACATGTCATTCCCTCCCAATCCCCACTCCTAGCAGGCATTGGGATGTTTCAACTCCATAGTTTTTGTTTTCCAGATGGTAAGTCGTATGTGTACCAAGATTCATGGAGAGCTATTCTGGAACATACCCACATACATCCATAATCTCGGTCATTTTCACCCCTTCTCAACCTCCATTCTGAATGCGGCTGAAGTATGACTTAACCAGCATCCATAGTGCCACAGTTCAATTCGGTGACCTCATAAAAAATGGATTTGACATTAATATCAGTTGATTTCATTTATTTTTCTATTTCACCCCCTCTCTTGGGAGTGCTAGGAGTGTTTTCCCCCCAACAGTATTTTTTGAAATGGTAAGTCATATGTATACCAAATTTCATTGAAAGCCATTCTGGAATATACCCACATACATCCATAATCTCGGTCATTTTTACATTAATTTTCACCCCTTCTCAACCTCGATTCTGATTGCGGCTGAAGTATGACTTAACCAGCATCCAGAGTGTCACAGTTCAACTCAGTGACTTCGTAAACAGTAGGTTAGATTCAACATTCATATGTTATTTTCATTTATTTTTATATATTTTTATTTTTATATATCATCCTACAGTATTTTTTCAGATAGTAAATCATATGTGTACCAGTACTGTATGAGCGCTGTGCTGGAAGAAACACACATACAGTACATGCGTAATTTTGGTCATTTTGGACATTTTCCTTTTCTGATGGCAGCTAAACATGGACTTCAATGACATCCAGAGTATTATTATTATTCACCTCAGCGACCCCAAAAACTATGGACTGTACATTAATATTTGTCATTGTCCATTATTTTTATAGTTCACCCCTCTTTCTGTATTCTTATAACTCAACCCCACCCCTAGAGGTGCTAGCAGTATCTTACCCCCTAGTAATTTCTTCCAGATAATAAGTCATATGTGTACCAAGTTTGGTTGAGAGATATGCTAGAACGTACACTCATACGTCTATAAACTCTGACACTTTGGACATTTTCTTTTCTTCACCCCTTCTCACCCCACTACCGACTGGAGCTCAGTTTGGACTTAAACAACATCCGAAGTGTGACTATTCATTTCAGCGACCCTGAAAATTATAAATTCAACAATATGGCACAGAGGGTCACAAAATTTTGAAATATGTCGGTACCCATTGGCTCTCCCTTCTTCAGTCTATTAATCGAGTTCTTGAGCAGTGGGAAGCTTTGACACACATGTTTTGTAGTGAGCCCCACCATAAAAATGAGAGCACTAAGCAGTTTGAAACTGTAAAATCTTTCTTACAAGACCCACACACAAAACTGTTTTGCTACTTTCTTCAGAGTACACTTCCTGTCTGTAACTCGGTGAATTTATTTCTGCAAGAAGATGCTCCAGCCATACTGGTCTTTTAACTGACCTATTGGTCAGATTTGTTCAGCCATGTTCTGTTCAGTCAGAATCTACCTCCCTTTTGAGTGTTGAATTCAAGAGGAGGAAATACCAGAAAGCCAGTGAGGACTTGTAACTGGAGCAAAAGCGAGGGCATACTTGAAAGATAATGAGTGTGATGTTTTATAATTCTGTAAGAGAGTTTTATATGGCAGCTTGCAGTTACATTATCAGGAAATTCCCCTTGATGATGAATTTCTTCATCATGCCGAAGTTGTAGACATCTCTCTCATAATGAAGGTTTCCTATTCATCTCTTGAATATTTTGTTCGAAGATTCCCAAGTTTGGTCAAGGAAAGTGAACATGACAAACTTAAGGAGGAATTTGCAGTTTACCAGTGGGATACTTTCCATGAATATATTGTAGATTGATGTGAAATGGGGCAACAATGCAGAGCTTAAAAATGAAAGTGAACAAATTAACTATAAAACCTTAAGTAATGTTGTATTTGCAGTATTAAGTGTACCTCACAGTAACTCCCCAACAGAAAGTTTTCGGTGTTAGTCAAAATCAGACAGAATTCAGGCCTACATTAAGTACATCTACACTGGAATCGCTTATGGTTCTGAAGACTAAAATGTCATCTTAGGGGGAAGTATGTTTCAAGGAAACTTACACTGAAAAGCAGCTACTGAGTGCAAAACAAGCTACAAAGAATTTTTTATCACACAACTAACAGGTAATGAGCAAATTTTATTGTGTAATATGATATACTAAAAGAAAAATAGATCCTACCCAGCTAATCAACAACAAAAATTACCAGAAAGCAACTGAAAAAATAAAAATCACAGACAAACTTGAAGACTTAGTACACAACCTTAAACAAATTGCAGAAGACCTAGCTCCAATTAAACCACGTAAAGAACACCAATGGTGGAACAGTGAATGTGATGAAACAGTGGAGAAAAGACATCAGGCATGGCTATTACATCAGTCCCAAAAGACAGAAATATCCTATCAAAAGCTAGTAAAACAGAGAAAAGAAACTACCCAAGTCTTAAGAAGAATAAAAAGACAACATCATAAGGACACCCTGCAGTTAATTGAAGAACAGTTCAGTAAAACTAAATCAAGGGACTTCTACAAAACCTTCAGAAAGCAGCTCCAAAAATATGAACCCCCGACCCTACTGATGAAGGATGAAGATGGTAAGCTGGCCCATAACAATAAAGACAATGCAGAAATTCTGGCTAAACATTTCAACAAGCTTTTAAATTGTGAGGAACCTACAAAACTCCTTCATTTGGACACCAACACCCCGATAAAAACATCACCAGAAAACATCAATCCCCCCACAATAAAGGAAGTCTACCAAGCTCTGAATAAATTAAAAAACTACAAAGCGCCAGGAGAAGATCAGACCTTTGCGGAAATCTGGAAATATGCAGGAACCTCAGCAAAAGTTGCCCTCCATCAACAACTTGTCTCTATCTGGATTAAAGAAGAACTACCAGAACACTGGACAACAGCCCTCATTCATCCTCTGCACAAAAAAGGGGACAAAACCGACCCTAATAACTACAGGGGAATCTCGCTCCTAGACATACAAAATATTTTCAATAATCATCCTTAATAGGATAAGTTTACGACTTGAGAAAGAACTAGGAGAATATCAAGGAGGTTTCAGACCCTGGAGGAGCTGTCCTGATCAGATCATGAGTCTTAAGTTGATAATGGACTATAACAGGAGAAGAAACAGAGATATGGTGATAACATTTGTAGATTTAAAGAAAGCTTATGATTGCATCCATAGAGAATCTCTGTTTAAAATTTTAAGACACCTTGGACTACACCCCAAATTAATAAACATGATAAAATTGACTCTCACCAATACCAAGTCAAAAGTGAAGTTTAGGGGTGAAACATCAGAGACATTTGAAATTAAAACTGGACTACGGCAGGGAGATGGGCTCTCACCACTATTATTTAACTGTGCTCTAGAAATGGTAATGAAGGAATGGTTTAGAAAATGTCCCCCCAAAATAAAGATTGGCCGAAAAATCAAAACAAATTGCCTGGGTTTTGCTGATGATTTAGCATTACTAGCAGTGGACGTAAAAGAAGCAAAAACCCAGATATCAGAACTTCAAAACATTGCAAATAAAATTGGCCTCAAAATATCATTTGAAAAACCAGAAATTATGCCCCAAAAACCAACACAGCTAAAAGAAGTCACCATAAATGGTAATAAAATCAAAATAGTAACTCAGTTTAAATATCTTGGAGAAGTAATAACACATAACTTAAATGAAAAAATCTCAATCCAAGTAAGAACAAATAGATTAGCTAAAGCACAAAAATTAACATGGGATATCTACAAAAAGAAATGTCTTTCAATAAATACAAAAATAAAACACTACAACACAGTTATAAAACCGGAAGCTACATATGCAGCAGAAACACTCTTTTACCTGAATAAACAATCAAAGACTGACAGACTTCAGAAAATTGAAAGGAGTATTGGAAGAACCTGCATCAACAAAAAATACCAGAAAGATGGACAGTGGCGGTTAATACCTAACAAAGTCGTGTACAAAGAGCTAGAACCCATTACAGATACTATGCGTAAGAGGAGACTGGGATTCTTTGGACATATCATGAGGATGCAGGACTCGAGACTTCTGAAACAACTAGTACAACACAATCTCGTCTCAAAAAATACCACAACAGGATGTAAATGGATCAGAGAAGTAAGAGAGGATCTGAAGGAAATAGGCCTTACAACAGAAGACACCACAAATAAGATAAAATTGAATACAAAACTCAAGAATACAAACCTCCGCTTTACCCTTACACAAAACAAACCAACAACACGCACATTTTCAACTGAGGAAAGGGCACGAAGATCGGAGCGTCTGAAGAAGTACTGGGAGGACTGCAAAGCCCGAACAATCCCTTCGAAGAGACCTGAACGACGGATTGACTAAAGTGATCCTATGTGGTCATAAAAGAAGAAGAAGAAGATTGCTGTTGGAAAGGGCAAACGAGGTGCTTTGGATTTGACTCTTAAACGTTTTGAGGGGGGGGCAGTGCGAGAACTAAAAATGGGATTACGGATAACCCACTTCAAAGGTTGGCACCTCTGCATGTGTCTGGACACTGCTGCAACAATTTCTATACATTGTTTGCACATATTCTATCATTTGTTTTCCAAGCCCTTTCTGTTGCATTACTTTCTGTGGGTACACTATCTTAAGTCTTTTCTAAATCAAGGAATGTCATCACCATATCTCTTCCATATTCCCATTTTTTTTCAATTACCTGCCTCATACTGAAGATGAGGTCTAGACAAAGGTGCAGTTACACTGAAATTAAATAATTCAAAAATTATTGTGCAAAGTGCAAAATAAAGGACAAAATGACCTAAAAGTATCTTATAAATGAGGAAATACTTTAAATTGACAGAAAAAATAAAAATGGTGAAAAATGGCCAAGAAACATATCATTAAGCCTTTCTATAATTTAGATATCAATGTCTGTGATATACAATATCTATATCCAGACCTTGGTAATGAACGATCATAGAGCTGCTATCAAAATTTGTAAAGCTGTTCACAGGAATTAGATTACAGAGGATGAAGAACTGTGGTACCAAAAGTCAATTCATTTAATGTTTAACATTATGTTCAATATTTTTGTAGGTATATTTTACAAAATAGTTTATTGCATCATGAACACTTTTGTTTTAGATGATCTATGAAAGTGGTGATTGGTTAGTAGGTGGTGACCTGGAAGTTTTGGAAAGAATTCGCTGGAATGATGGATTGGACCATTATCGCCTTACTCCCAATGAACTTCGAGCTAAATTTAAGGAAATGGGTGCAGATGCAGTGTTTGCATTTCAGCTGAGAAACCCTATCCATAATGGGCATGCTTTACTCATGCAAGTATGTTCCGTTTCATTTTTCTTTCTATTTTTCTAAGTTGCTGATCTAAGATTCTAGATACCATATTGTATATACAGTATATGTGAATAATTCCCACACCCTAGTTTTTAGATGGAAAATTCTGAAAAAAAAAAAAAAATTAGTTAAATATTTATATTAAAAGTTGTAATTACTACTGCACAATAAGTTATCAAATTATTAAGCAATTCATCGCATCATAATCTTTGAAATACACCAATGTCTGGTCTACATTACCAGTTTGCAAGAGTTAATATGAATTTCTCTGGTGCAAACCTGTAGAAATTCATAATATTTTCTTCATAATTGGCTGGAAGACATTGCACAATTTTGGTTTTCCTACGTAAATTGAAGTAATTTTGTTTCAAACTTCTGGTCTACATTACCAGTTTGCAAGAGTTACTGTATTTACTCATGTCTTAGACCCCCCTTGGCTTTTCGAGACAAAGAAAATGAAAAAAATAAATCTCGCATACAAGACCCCCTAACGTAATTCGTCAGAGAACAACAACGATTCAGCTTCAAAGCAGGTACAAGCCTTATTTAGCTCTGATGACATCACACAAATTTGTGAATAGTTTTGTCCGTACAACCCATGCAATGAAAACGCATCGAAGTCATGCGGTACATCTGCCTTCCGTAGGTAAGAAATGTCCGTCTCTGTAGCGTAGGCCTACTGCAACTCTGATGACGTCGCACAAATAGGTGAATAATTTTGTGTCCAACCCGCACGTTGCAAGCATGCATCAGTCATGTATATACAGTAGAAGTCCATTATAGTGAGAATTCATAACAGCGAAAAAATTACTCGCTATACTGGATTGTCATTATACCCGATTTTTCATAAAAGTCAGGGGAAAACCCCATACACATTAAAATTAGTACGAAATGGCGATCGGTTTGTTCAACACTTGTGTTTTCTTGGATGATATCCACACTACGGTTTACCTGTTTGTTATTTTGAAAAATCCGTTACTACGTGAAAGTGTACAATTTCATTCTGAAAAATTGTGGTATCACTCCAGAGGCCTCTGTGACAAAGGTTTCAGTTTTCTTCTTCAAGCAGCGTCACCTAACCTAATTGTATATGGATCATAAAAACATATTTCAAGCGCAAATAGAGAAATGAAATGTTAACCTCCTCGCTACAAATTTACATGGAAATAGCCTTTCCGAAATGTAACTAGACGCAAGAAAATATAAACTAACCTCTGAAATCAATTATGCACTCTGCCATATCTTAAGGTGTATCCCATTTTATTTAATTGCAGGATTCAGCATTAAAACTAAGCGATCGTTTACTTCAACCTTTATTTCTAACGAGTTAACAACAGCTATTGGCGGATCGGCCACATCATTTATGGTACATGCATTTATTACGTAAACATGTTATCATCTTTCACTTTGAATTTCTTTCAGAGAACAGGAATCGATGGGTATTACTAATCGACTCCGACATTGCCTTCGAATGTCTACGAGAGAGCTCGCAAGTGTATACAGCGAAAAAACGATGTACCGAATGTCGCATTTTGTGGCAAATGCTTCAGTTTTCTTATTCAAACACCGTCACTTAACCTAACTTAACCGCGTATGTAGCATGAAAATACATCAAGCGCCAGTAGGAAAGTGATGACCTTCTTGTTATAAATTTACATGAAAATAGCCTTACTGAAATTTAACCAGAAGCAAGAAAATATTATCTAACATCTGAAATCAGTGATGCGCTCTGCCATATCTTGAGGTGTATCACATTCTTACTTAATTTCAGTGTAGAGTATTAAAATTAAGCGATCGTGTACTTCAGCGTTTATTTCTAACGAGTTAACAACTGCTGTCGACCATGTTATTTACGTATTTATTATGAAAACATGTTCTCCTCTCTCATTTCTGACTTTCTTTACAGAACGGTAGTTAACTGGTAGTACTAATCGACTCCAACATCGTCTTCGAATATCGATGCAAGAGCTCGCAAGTGCACATAGTGAGAAAAGGATACCGCACCGAAGATGATAGATCCGCATTTTGTGGCAAATGTTTCAAACAGCATCACCTAACAGACTATATGTATCATGAAAACATATTCCATGCACATGTAGAGAAATGATAACCTTTTCACTGTAAATTTCATTATAATAGCCTTACCGAAATTCAACCAGACGCGAGAAAATATAAACTAACCTCTGAAATCAATGATGCACTCTGCCATATCTTAAGGTGTATCCCATTCTCACTTTATTGCAGTATTTAGCATTAAAATTAAGCAATCATTTACTTAGCCTTTGTTTCTAACGAGCTGACAACTGCTGTTGACCACGTCATTTACGTATTTGTTACGAAAACATCTTCTCCTCTTTCATTTCTGATTTTCTTTACGGAACAGCAGTTGATGGGTATTCCTGATTGATATCGCTTTCGAATCTATTGAAGAAACTATTTAAAATAGTTTTATGTTGAGTCCACCTTGTCGAATAAAATATTATAGTTAAGTTTGTCGCTTTCGAATGTCGCCAAGAGAGCTCGCTAGTGGACGTAGCGAGGAAACTGTACCAAAGATTATCGATCGCATGTAATATAATGGCTGGGTGCATAAATATCGGTAACGGAAAATATAAGTAATAATAATAATAACTTAAATGTTTCCACCTTTTCAATACAATATATTCACAAATTTACAAAATTATACGGTACTAGTTTCGACCCATCTAGGGGTCATCATCAGCCGTATTGAAGCAAAGATCATTTGTGGCGAAATCCTAAGACAATATTATAAACACAAACATCGCCCAAAAACTACCCTCAAAAAAGAAATAACCAAACCTCTAACATTTTCCACCTTCACGTTCAACAATGATATCTACAAGTTAACCAACATCTTTAAGAAACAAGGCGTTAAAATAGCCTTCAAAACCAACAATAAGAACATGAATGTTTTATACAATACTTCACACATCAACAAGACCAGCAGTTTTTTAAAATCAGGAGTTTATAGGATCAAATGTACCACCTGTAAAAAAAACCTACATCGGGCAAACCGGGAGAAACTTCATTATCAGATACCACGAGCACACTAACGCAATAAAATACAACAAGTTTTCAGCCATCGGCCAACACATGCAAGATTATAACCATAATTTCACCAATATTGAACAAGACATGGACATCCTCGTATTAGCAAACAAGGGCCCTTTACTGAACATAATGGAAAATTACTACATACACCTAGACCAATACTTTAATGCCAGTCACAATCTCAATGAAATCTCAGAGAAACCCAACATACTCTTCGATCTATTTATCACTTTCCTCAGAAACAATAATGCAGCCAACCTAAACTCAATCCTAAATTTAATCAAAGGTACTTTTCCAAGACAATTACACTTTCTCCCGCACCCTTCAACCCCACCTTAAGCCCTCTTCCTAAGCCATATTTCATTTCAATACAAGAACTTACTGATTTCCATGATTATAATTTTTACAACACCCCATTTATACTTTATTCTTTGTTAAAAACCTCTTATTATGTATATTCCTTGTATTATTAACTATTACCATAACATCTCATTTCACTTGTTATTCTTTAAAATAATATTGTCTTAGGATTTCGCCACAAATGATCTTTGCTTCAATACGGCTGATGATGACCCCTAGATGGGTCGAAACTAGTACCGTATAATTTTGTAAATTTGTGAATATATTGTATTGAAAAGGTGGAAACATTTAAGTTATTATTATTATTACTTATATATTGTTCAATACGGACCAAAAACATGAAATTCATAACCATCAACGGAAAATATGTAAAAAGTTTCAAACAAATTTATTAAAAACCACCATTCCAATACTTTACAGTCTTTAAGTTTAAGATACAAATATTACATAGATGTTAAAATGGGACCTGTTTCGCTTAAGCTTTGTAAGCATCTTCAGCCACACTTAATCTAAAGCTAAGTCAGGGCCCTGAAATGGGTTCCTCATTAAAGTGTAATACATGCTTTAATACAAGATAAAACAATCATAAAAATCTAGTCTGTGGAGAAAGCGATGCTTAAATGTAACTAAAATTCAATAATAAACTTGTCATAGTATTATATGTACATGGAATGAATACTAGTGTTTGTCTAAAACAGTATAAGTTGGTTATTTGTAGAACAAGACATAGTCATACTTTTCCAAGACAATTACACTTTCTCCCGCACCCTTCAACCCCACCTTAAGCCCTCTTCCTAAGCCATATTTCATTTCAATACAAGAACTTACTGATTTCCATGATTATAATTTTTACAACACCCCATTTATACTTTATTCTTTGTTAAAAACCTCTTATTATGTATATTCCTTGTATTATTAACTATTACCATAACATCTCATTTCACTTGTTATTCTTTAAAATAATATTGTCTTAGGATTTCGCCACAAATGATCTTTGCTTCAATACGGCTGATGATGACCCCTAGATGGGTCGAAACTAGTACCGTATAATTTTGTAAATTTGTGAATATATTGTATTGAAAAGGTGGAAACATTTAAGTTATTATCTGACCTACAATTGGATTGTACAAATTATTTTATATTAATGAAGCGTGGATTAATTAAAATATTGAAGACAAATCTTTGAACGTTGTTGAATGAGAATCAGGTACGTAGAATTACAGTAAAGTTGATGAATCCAAGTGGATGCGTGATAAGGTCAAAAGGCGCTTGAAGCATCAATATAGTAGTGTTGTGTCTTCTTCTAGAATGATCTTTGTAATCGATTGTAGATGTGGGAGAATTCGCAATGTGGCGCGTTGAAAACTGAAATGTGTAGGAAAAATAAATGTAAGTTTTGGAACACAAAGAACATTCTATTAATGAGTGGAAGTGTAACAACGCTTACCCCTAGTGTTGACAAAGAGGTGACTAGACTTGTTGGTTGTTTGAGACGATCTGCCAGTTGTTATTCTGCTGCTACGTGTATTGTAGGGGTGTGTCAGTGAAGGCGGAGAATGAGTCAGGAGAGGGGAGGTAGGCAGAGCGTTGAGGACATTAGGAGTAGGTGGAGGGGGTGTGGCGTGAATCGGTGACTTGGGAGTGGCTACTATTGTGGTAGGGAAATTGCTGATGTGTTTATAATTAAATATTTTCGTGAAATTATTTGTATTTATGTTAAAGGCTGTGAGTAATTTAGGGATTTGTTCAATTAATGGGCTATATGTGTCGAGAACATTGTTTAGATTACTATTAATGTTATAATGCTGATCTAGAAAAATGTAAGCGTTTTCGAACTCGGTCATCAGTTTACTCTTGTTGACGTGTTTTATAATATGAAGGTCTTGTTCAATCATGGTAAAGTTATGGCCGGCATCCTTTACGATTGCTCATAGCGGAATATTTTCTATGTTTTGAAGCATTGTAATGTTCCAAATATCTAGTTTTGAAACTGCGTCCGGTTTGTCCTATGTACGTAAAAGTACATTGGGCGCATTTGAGTCTATAAATTCCGCAATTCAAAAATTTATTGTGTATTGAATTTATAGTATTTTCGTTGAAAAATATATTACGATTCGTGTTTCGAGTTTTATACGCTATTTTGTCGTCATATTTCGTTAGCAGATTGGTTATACGATATATAGCCGGGTTAGTAAAGGTAAAGGCAGCAAAACTTGTTTTTTCGGGGGTTAATTTTGAAGCGGTTCTTAGTTTGATTTTACCTATAATTTTATTGCTCCACCTACCTCCCCCCTCCTGACACATTCTCTGCCTTCACTGACACACCCCTACAATACATGTAGCAGCAGAATAACAACTGCCAGATCGTCTCAAACAAGCAACAAGTCCAGTCACCTCTCTGTCAATACTAGGGGTAAGCGTTGTTACACTTCCACTCATTAATAGAATGTTCTCTGTGTTCCAAAACTTACATTTATTTTTCCTACACATTTCAGTTTTCAACACGCGCCACATTGCGAATTCTCCCACATCTAAGGTTTTATTGAACACCCTATTTGTTGAATCTACGCTAGACAACTCACGACTACAATCGATTACAAGGATCATTCTAGAAGAAGACTCAACACTTCTATACGGATGCTTCAAGCGCCTTTTGACCTTATCACGCAACCACTTGGATTCAACAACTCTACTGTAATTCTACGTACCTGATTCTCATTCACCGAGCTCGATAGCTGCAGTCGCTTAAGTGCGGTCAGTATCCAGTATTCGGGAGATAGTAGGTTCGAATCCCACTGTCGGCAGCCCTGAAAATGGTTTTCCATGGTTTCCCATTTTCACACCAGGCAAATGCTGGGGCTGTACCTTAATTAAGGCCACGGCCGCTTCCTTCCCACTCCTAGCCCTTCCCTGTCCCATCGTCGCCATAAGACCTATCTGTGTCGGTGCGACGTAAAGCAACTAGCAAAAAAAAAAAAAGATTCTCATTCAACAACGTTCAAAGATTTATTTTTTTATATTTTAATTAATTCATTAATTCATTAATATCAAATAATTTGTACAATCCAATTGTAGGTCAGATCATTATGACTATGTCTCGTTCTACAAATAACCAACTTATACTTTTTTAGACAAACACTAGTATTCATTCCATGTACATATAATACTATGACAAGTTTATTATTGAATTTTAGTTACATTTAAGCATCGCTTTCTCCACAGACTAGATTTTTATGACTGTTTTATCTTGTATTAAAGCATGTATTATACTTTAATGAGGAACCCAGTTCAGGGCCCTGACTTAGCTTTAGATTAAGTGTGGCTGAAGATGCTTACAAAGCTTAAGCAAAACATGGCCCATTTTAACATCTATGTAATATTTGTTTCTGAAACTTAAAGATTGTAAAGTATTGGAATGGTGGTTATTAATAAATTTGTTTAAAACTTTTTACATTCTGTACTCCAATACGGCTATCACAATGAGACTTATAACATGTAACGGAAAATATCGTGCACGCTTAATCGCTCGTAATAATGCATGCATCAGTGATAGGGCTCTCGCTGTAACCGAAGCATAATACACAGTATAATATAGGAATTTTGAAGGTACAGACAAAACCTTACGTTATAACGGGGTTCTCGTTATGTGCCGTACTCGCTATAGCAGACTTCTACAGTATGTCTGTGTTTTATGGTTAAGAATGTCCACCAGTATAAAGAACAATTAGCTGCCATTCTCGGGAGCCTGAGTTCGATTCCCGGTACCGTACTGCCAGAGATTTACAAATGGCAGGAAGGTTGATTTGCAGTAAAAATGGTTCAGGCAGCTCCCTTCCACTGGGGGCCTGTCTAAAAATGAACTGCACCACCTCAGGATGAGGAAACATGTTTACTTTAGTTAAGAAATATTCTTGCTAGGCCTAGGCCTATTAATATAGGCAGGTGAGATCATTAACAAAGTGATTGTTTAATATCTCTTAACTCGGGCCAATATAGGGTTTATTACGTCATAAAAACAATCCAATCACAACTGTTTTACTCGCCAATGTACCTAACAAATAATAATATTGTTTTTTATGTCCCCACTTACTTTCAATGATTTTTGGAGACACCAAACAAAACATATTAGGATATGCGTTAATAAAAAGTGGGAGGCAACGAACATATGAAATTAAACATTATGATAACAAACGCATTACCCGCACACCTGTAGATATCCATAAATGCGGCAAACTTTCCTGTTATTTATTTTTATTCTTTCCATCGTGGAACTTTTGGCACTATCCGGGCAATAGCATACCCAGCCTAAACAAAGCGGTCTCTCTTATCTCATTTACAGCTGTTTAGGTAAATTCTGATATGATAAATGTAGAGAACAAGCATGAAATATACTTAAAAATAAGGGTCTGGCTTTCAACAGCCGCAGTTATCAAATGAATGCCTTTTTTTCCCTTTACGTCGCACCGACACAGATAGGTCTTATGGCAACGATGGGACAGGAAAGGCCTAGAAATGGGAAGGAAGTGGCCGTGGCCTTGAGGTACAGCCCCAGCTTTTGCCTGGTGTGAAAATGGGAAGCCACGGAAAACCATCTTCAGGGCTGCCGACAGTGGGGTTCGAACCCACAGCTGCAAGCTCACAGCTGTGTGCCCCTAACCGCACGGCCAACTTGCCCGGTATAAAAAGAATGCTTCCAGTCACTATGTATTACATTCAGAAATACAACTCGTAACATATGCTAGTTATCAGCTGGTGGTTTGGCACGCTTTCAACAACACAGCTTTATTCAGAAGGAGTGGTTTGTACTACACATACTCCAGCTGAGAATATCAGAGACCATCTCCAGAAACCGTTTGGGAATAGCTTCACACAGTTTGGACTCTATAGTCTGAAACAAAACTATTTTTAAAAGGTTAAAAAGGACGGGACCTCAAATGCTCTTGGTCTCAATTGCAGTGCATGGCTAACGAGATGGCAGTGAAGATGACGTCACTTGGAATGACAACACGCCGGTAGCGGGGAAGTTAGCGGTGCAAGTCAATTAAAATGAAAGCAGTGATCAGGTTTACTGTGTGGTAGGCCTATTGCTCAACGGACCGAGACAAATGACCGGCTATTGAGTTATTTTGTATCAATATTGCATAATATGACAATACGGTACCCTTATCCCTTTTCTCTACTGCGTTGAGTATGAAGTGAGACTAATCTTCGTAGCAAGTTTTTATGACCGTGTGCCCTTCCTGACATTGACCTCATCAGAGGAAGTAATGAGACGAAACGAATGACGTAATATGAGTAACTAAAACGGATTATATTGACTTTATATGTAGGCCTAAAAGTCGTGTTCACCATTTATTGACTTTTTATGTTTAGAAATCTGCCTTCCAACAAAAATAGCCAGTTTAACTCAAATACATTCATAAGTGTGTACAGAACAGTGTAGAATGTTTGCATGTACAATTTATAGCAATCTGTAGCCTAGAAGTCATGTGTTCACTGCACAAAATTTGAGGTTATCACATATTGGACCACTCTTTACTTTTTCTTGGCTGTAAAATTGGGGGAAAAGGGGGTCTAATACACAATTAAATACAGTAATATGAATTTCTCTGGTGCAAACCTGTGGGCTTTATTTTACCTTTAATCATGAACTGCCACTTCTGTCCACATTGTACTTTGTACATTGTACTTTCTTTCCGCAGTACGATTGCCAGTTTGCTTTGCCTCTTCAGTAATGTGAAGCTTTCCTTTAGCCATTTTCTTTCATAATGAAAACGAATGCCAGCCATCCTGAACACATTTTTTGCTTTTTAAACTGACACAACACAAATTACATGATATGTATGCTGCACGCTTCTCCTTGTGGCAGGAACTGCCAACAAAGTGGATGGAAAAATACTACCTTCCTGATTTCTGTATGTCAGGAGCACTGTATAAACCTTGTTGCAAATAATACCCGCACCCCAACTTTTTACCGCCAAGTTTTGAAAATAATATTCGGGGATTATTCATGTGCATACAGTACAGCATATGTAAATCTATAACTGTAGGACTTGAAATTCTCAGAAAGATTTTTTAAAAGAGTGGTAAATGAGAGTACAGTCGAACCTCCCTTCTGCGGACACCATCGGTTCCGAGGAAAAATGTCCGTTACGAGAGGTGTCCGCTAAAAGAAGTTGTAAAAATAATCGAACATTTTAACGGCAAAGGACATCCACCTTAAATATAAGCATACGTATCTTTATATTTATTATTCTAAGTCATTTCTGTGTTAGTATTTCATAGAGAGTTATTATAAGTGATTTTACATCATTTACAAAGATTACAGCTTCGCGAGGTAATCGTGAAGCTTCGTCTGTGTAAATTTAGCATATGTTTTCTTAACTGCGATATTCTCGAAAACGGAATAAAGTCTGTTAAATGGTTCCATAGTGTTCTATTTTCCTCCC
Organism: Anabrus simplex; assembly: GCF_040414725.1. Classification (NCBI taxonomy): domain Eukaryota; kingdom Metazoa; phylum Arthropoda; class Insecta; order Orthoptera; family Tettigoniidae; genus Anabrus; species Anabrus simplex. The sequence goes on along the minus strand of NC_090265.1, from coordinate 625,953,946 downwards.
ACTCCTTTAAAATTTCAGTTCTATTCTCCACAATAGTGTTTGAGTTTTCCCACAGGTGAATTTTTCGGCAAGCTTTCTCACTGAAAGTCCCTTGTCACTTTCTATAATCACATTTCTTCTTGCCTCGAGATCTAAACACGACCGTCCATTGTTACTCATGTTTAACAGACAACTCAAATGCTACGGTATTTCTGTCTCACTAATTAGCGCCTGTACTGTCTTTTCCTTCTCAAGTTGACTACCTGAGCTTGACCTTACCGGCGACAATCCGAGTTATGAATAGAATGATGCAAGAAGGGACGAAAATCCCCAGGTAACTTGTGAGTCAACGGTATTTGGCAGCATTTCTGGGCAATTAGAATTCTCGGAATAGGCCTATACACCACTAGGTAGAACTGCATTCTGATGTACACTCTCTCCTCTCGCACTCGAAATAGTACAAACATTGAACAGGGATTTCCTTATGTCTGAAGAATGGTTTTTAAAAGAAAGGATGACATGTGGTCCGGTGTAATAAATTGTCCTGCAACGTGTAAAGTGTCCGCTTAAGTCAAGTGGATGGGACAAATGGCGATGTCTACTGTCCGGAATTCGAGGTGCCCGCTTAAATGAGGCCAATTTAACACTTGTCTTATGTAAAATAAAATCAGTTCCGAGGAAAATTGTCCGTATAGGGAGGTGTCCTCTGAATAAGGGTGTCCGTTAGAGCAGGTTCGACTGTATTTCAATATTTAATATAGACTTTAATATCTTTTTCATGATGTATTGTTTAATGTTACTGTTACCGTATTTGCGCGAATAATTTCCGCATATTTTTAAAAAAAATTGAGGTACGAAATTGGGGTGCGGGTTTTATTTGAGTCAATGTTAGCATTTTTTTTTTTTCTTTTTTTCAAAATCAGCCTTCCTATTCGCGTAAATATGGTATTTCTTTCACTCCTTTCAGTTAAACTCTGAGGATTCTAAATATGTAAGCCTGAATTTCTGACATTTTGGTCTTTTGTAAAAAGATACTGATGGGAGAGGAAACTTACAGATTCAAAGTCTCTATTAGGAACCATTCCAAAATCTGCTTTATTTTTAATTATACCTTGCCTGACATGGTTAAGCCAGGCTTGAGCATTAAACATGAAATTCACTAGGTTTTTGGTCTAGTAAAGCTATCAGTACTCTTTGAATAAATTGCTATTAATTGTATGCCAAGTTTATAAATAAATATAATTTTCAGGATACACGTCGTCGCTTGTTGGAGGAAAGAGGTTTCAAGAAGCCTATGCTCTTGCTCCATCCTCTGGGCGGATGGACTAAGGATGATGATGTTCCTCTTCATGTACGGATGCAGCAGCATCAAGCTGTGCTAGAGGAAGGAGTTCTTGATCCCCACAGCACACTTCTAGCAATCTTCCCTTCACCTATGCAATATGCTGGTCCTACAGAGGTAACAGAGAGATTTATAAATAAATAAAAAGTATTTTCAGGCTGATGATCTTATATGTTATGGCTGAATGGTCAGCATAGTGGCCTTCATTCAGAAGATGAATATCTTAAATACTAAAGCTTCCTTAATTTAATAATTGAACATGTGCCGGCAAAAACGTTGTAAATCTCAAAATGCAAATTTTTCAGGAGAGAAGAAAACAAATAAACAAACAAATTGTTTGTGAATGCTTATTCTGTCATTGGCAATTAGTTTAAATGAGTTCACTAGTTATTAATGCATAATAATTTTTACAAGGTGTGACTTTAAAATCAAGATATAAGAGATGATCGTTGGACGCCCGTGCAAAAAGGTTGTAACTGTAACGGAAGTAGCACATTTTTGCGGGTTACAACATTTATACTACTGAAAATATTTATTTCTTTTAATATTATTTATTGATTTTATACTGTATAAAAATAATGAAACAGAAACCACACTTCTAATTTGCACTGCCCATTGCTGGAGCTTCCCATTGTTTAACAAAATTCACTGAACACCAGCAGTATTGTTGCGAGAATGTTTTGCAATGATGAATAAACATCACATTGTCACTTCACTTTGTCCTTAGGTTCTCATAAAAACCTCGATATTTTTCAGGAAGGTATCGACACATGTCTAGCAGATTAGCTTTCTTTTCTGCAGATACAGGCAATGGGTCTTTATACAGTCTGGGTAGTCTGTCCAAGCTTATTATAACAGGCAGAACTGAGATGTTGGTTTTACCTCTAGAAAGTAACGCTAAGTTTGCGTAGTACCAAGGTTGTAGGTAGTAAAGGCTCTTGCGACATTGAAGTACTGTTGGAGAGTTTGAGGATATCTTCATCCAAATGTAGTCCATTATTTTGCAATTTGGATCTTTGCGGATTTGTTTTTCAATAGCGCTCAGATTAATGAAATCATTTTGCTACATGTAGCAAACCAAAAAAGAGTTGCTTGGTCTTGCAGTTGCTATTACCTGAACCCATTCAAGTGGTTCATACACAAGGTGGTTCTTCTTGTTTCTCTCGATTAATGCAAAATCTTGATCACAAGGCAAAAAGCTGAGGCCCGTGATTAGAAATTTTTGCTCCACAGATGTGAAGCCTTCAAGTTCAGCAGATACTGATACAAAACAATAGTTTTCCAGTTATTATTCTGCCCTGTACATCGATCTAACCACACCACTTAAGTTCTTTCTTCACTCCATTTAGTACTGGAAATTCAGAGGTTATGTACTTCAGGAGGCAAGAGGTTATTTCTGCTGATCCATGTGTGGCTACATTTTAAGATCATACACACATCCACACATTGTCTCCAACATTATGTATTGCTTGATTGTAAGTTGACAGTTGACATTGATAGAATACTGCAGAATGGTTAAAGGTAGGGCAGTACAGTGCCTGCTGGAGGTCTGTGCATATGACAATGTAGGTTTTGTTTGTTGTAGCCTTTTCATTATCCTTCTGCAGCATTGAATTAGCTGCTTCAACCCATAAATGGTGCAGTTTACTCTCTTCTTCTCTTTTCTTTCGGTTTCATTTTCACTGTTAACAGTTTGGAGGAACAGTCTATCACAATACCCACATGAGTCCGAACGTGGTACTCCAAAGCATAAATTATATTCTCCCCTGAAAATATCTCTGTACGCTCTTTCACTGCATTGAACTCTAGGATTCTCAAAGAGTTGGTAAAGCTTAGTAACATTCAAATTGGAACTGAGGCAGAGCTTTTCATTCTTATGTCTCGAGTAGTGGCTTTCTTTTCTTCTCAATGTGTTTTCTTGTCAAATCTTTCACAATGTTCTGAAGTTTGTTTGGATGATTCTTACGCGTACCTCTTCAAAGGGAATGCCACATTTTATCTTCTCCTGGAGCATTTGCAGACATCTAGCAGTAATTCTATATATCGTGCATAAGGTTTTTTGGCATACCTGAATTGGTTCTGCATTTTTTCTTAAAAAGTACTTAAATGTGCAGTGTCTGCGCAAAATGGCCTCATCGGTCTCCCTGCTTTTGATATCTGTAATTTCAATGCATTACAAAGCTAAATGTCGTGTTTGTGCATTGTAGTCTAAATTGTAGAATTCTTCAGACAGCATTCTGTTGTCGTTCAAACTCAGTGTTCTGCATTGGTATTTACATTTACAATTAGCAATCTGTAAAGAGAGCAAGATGTATTTATATGCATATCTATATATACAAAATAAGAGTATTTTCTGTACATTGCTCAGAATTTAAAAAGGATGGTATTTCTGTATCAGTCATGCCCACAATAACAATGCACTTTTAACTTTTCTGTAATTTCTGTCTGTCTGTCTGTCTGTCTGTCTGTCTGTCTGTCTGTCTGTCTGTCTGTCTGTCTGTCTGTCTGTCTGTCTGTCTGTCTGTCTGTCTGTCTGTCTGTCTGTCTGTCTGTCTGTCTGTCTGTCTGTCCACGCATCACAAGAAGACTGCTGAGGAGAATTTAATGAAAATCAGTATACAAATTCGGGTAATAAGTCATTACAATCTAGGCCATAAATAATTTTATTCTCGCTGACAGAAATGGTAGTTTAGGGGAAGGCCAAAAATTTAATTCCCAAATATTTGTTATTAGTGGTCATATCTTAATATAAATCTGTATACAAAGTCGGGGAATAAGTCGCTACAATCTGGGCCATAAATAATTGTATTCACGCTGAGAAAAATGATAGTTTAGAGGAAGGCCTACAATGGAATTCTCAAATATTTATGTTATTAGTGATCCTATCTTAATGAAAATTAGTATACAAAGTCGAAGAATAAGTCGCTATAATCTAGGTCAAAAATAATGTTATTCACGCTGAATGAAGTGGTAGTTTAGGGTTAGGCCTAAAATTTAATTCCCAAACAATTATGAAATTAGTTATGCAGTATTATATTTCCGATCATTTATGTCTTATACATTGTTACCATACCAGCTATGATCAGAGATATTCATGAATCTGGATTTTTGTTACTAAGTCCTTATCAGCGCTGAGTCACGAGAAAATGGGTAAACAGGATTTAATGAAAATCTGTACTTAAAGTCGGAGAATAAGGAACTACAGTCTACGCTATAAATAATTTTATAAGACACCCTAATATCACAGAGTCGAAAGAAAACTAAGTGTGAAGGCCTACAATATAAAAAGCTCATAAAATTGATCAACAATAACATTACATTGACCATTGTTTGTTGCGACGTGCTTTGTCTTCTGTTGCCACTCATGTTCGATAAATAGGATTACTGCTGCGTACCGAGTATTTTTTTTTAATTTGCCTTACGTCGCACCGACACAGTTAGATCTTTTGGCGACGATGGGATAGGAAAGAACTATGGGTGTGAAGAAAGCAGCCTTGGCCTTAATTAAGGTACAGCCGCAGTATTTGCCTGGTGTAAAAATGGGAATCCACGGAATAACATCTTCAGGGCTGCCGTTAGTGGGGTTCGAATCCACTCTCTCCCGGGTGCAAGCTCACAGCTGCGCGCCCCTAACCACACGGCCAACTCGCCCAGTCGTACGAGTGTAACAGTCTGTCTAAATATTGGTGGGAAGTAGCTGTAGAATTAGGTAACTTTCTTCTTTAGCATGCCATTACTCTGTTTCATAAATTTTCCGATACTACTGGTACGTAACACACTGGTTCATCATAGCATTCGAGCTATTCAATCCCTACCCTGAGGCACTGATTGGAATGAGGAGTGTGCATATTTAACAGAATAATGGCAGAGAAGTGTTCATGGCTGCCTGCAGTCTGGTCATTCCAGCTCTGGAACTTTGGACTCTTAGATCGGCACCGTAGTACTGTTCGTTAAAAGTGATAAAATGTGTAGTTTTTCATTTGATCGAGTATTTTATGTGATAACATTGCTTTTAATTGCTACATTCCTACTGACGTTTTTGTAATAACCTATGTTGACTTCAGTTAGGAAAACCACAAAGTTAGTCTTTCTGAGAATCCCGTAGCGAAGCATGGGTACATCAGCTAGTACAGTATATATAATACATATAATACATTATACACATTGATAATAAAAGCTCTGATTATGCATTAATATATAAGACGTATGAATCTCCCATTAAACACATTGACTTTCTTCCATTGCCTTACAACGTTTTTGCACCCACCTGTTCAGCAGGGATTTTTCCAGGCACTGATTTGTTCTTGTGGGCCAAATATGGTTGCCCCGAATTCCACTTGTATTTCTTTTTGTTCCTCTTCCATTTACTATATTTAATTTTGTGTTTTTGTCCAGTATTTATATCGTTGCACAAACTAGGACTTAGCGACACGATGTTCCTCCTCCATTGATACGTTTCTGCACCCGCATATCCCGTGGCGAAATTTAAAAAAATAAAAAAGGCGCTTAAAGTACATGTTTGCCAACATAACTTCCTACATGTCTCACTCTGACCACATACATCGTTTATGCAAGGAAACCCAGCATTCTAGAAAAGTGAGGGTTACAATGTTTTTGCCGGCAGGTATTCAGTTGATGTCATCAATCAAAAAGTGCCGTATCTTTTTGGGTGTTGTGCTACCAGTAGCAAATAGCACACAATGAGAATTACAGTAAAACCTTGTTAAGACTTTTCTGCAGGGGACAGTTGATGTTGATAGAATACGATACTGCAGAATGGTTAAGGGTAGGGCAGTACAGTGTCTGCTGGAGGTCTGTGCATATGACAACGAAGGTTTTGTTTGTTGTAGCCTTTTCAGTATCTTTCTGCAGCATTGAATAAGCTGCTTCAACCCATAAATAGTGCAGTTTGCTCTCTTCTTCTATTTTCTTTCTTTCGGTTTCATTTCCACTGTTAACAATCTGAAGGAACAGTCTATCACAATACCCGCATGAGTCCGAACGTGGTACTCCAAAGCGTAAATTATATTCTCCCCTGAAAATATCTTTGTACGCAGTATATATCTATATTCACAAAAAATTCACATATAAAACATACAAAAAGTAAACAACTAAGCAAGAATAAAACTTTAAAACCTTATAGTTAAATAATGGGCCAACAGATGTATTATTTTTTCTCTTTCCAATTTGATTGTCATTAAAGACGGGCAGAATTGAATATAATGCATTCAAGAACTTGAGGATTGATACGTACATTCGAAACCATGTTTTTGAGTTCAACATAACCTTTAAAAGTCTATGTAGGTCTAATTTACGTGGTACAAGATTTCTATAAACTGACTATGAACAGTATACTGGTGACCAAATTACAATGGAAGATAAAGAAAGAAAAGGATTTTGCCATCATGTTGGGTGCTTTTGTATCTAATGTGCTTTGTAGATTAGAGAATTAAAAACTACTTGTGGTCGATTGTTGTTTGGCTTGGCGTTACGGGTATTAGATTTTTCGAAGAGTTTGGCTGATCAAAGTTGCTGAACTGAAATAAGTTTTCGGAGGAAACTGACAAGTTTCGCCAGTAAAACTGAATGTGAAGTTTCGAGATTTTTAACTCGCGTACCGGTAATTAATGTTTGAGGCTGGCCCCGTGGTCTAACTTGCCTGCCTCTCACCTGGAGGGCCCAGGTTCGATTACCGGGCAGGTCAGGCATTTTTACCTGGATGTGAGGGCTGGTTCCAGGTTCACTCATTCTACGATTACCTTTAATTGAGGAGCTGTTTTATGGTGAGATGGCGACCCCGGTCTAGAGAGAGAGAGAGGAATAACGACTGAGATGATTCGTTACACTGACCATGCGTCACCTCGTAATCTGCAGGCCTTCGGACCGAGGGCAGTCGCTTGGTAGGCGGAAGGCCCATTGGGACTATAGTTTGGTTTAGGGGTCTTTGTAAGATCATAAGTATACATATTTCATTTTTGTGATGTTTAGCCAAATTATTGACGATTCATTCGTTCCCAGATTTTCCGTTTTCCCGTTTTGTACTCCCCCCCCGCCTGGTCCCGCCAAAAACAAAGAATCGAGTTCCACTGTCATAGTAGGGATGATCTCTCACTTACATGAATTTTACTAGAACATAACTAAACTATTCCTATCCTGTTGTCATACACATATGTTTACATTATAGGCTTTCACAGATGACCTTCACGTTTCAACTTTGCACAGCAAAATTATTCTCCATGAGGACATTATCATCACAAAAAATAAAATTATAATAAAACTGGATAGGTTAGTTAATGTATAGGGCTTGCTTAACACAGATGACCCTTCCTTCTGCCTGTAACATCATGTGACACAATGCAATGTTATCTGCTCACACAAATAAACAACTCAAAATTCACTCATGGTTGCTTTCCCAAACATTTCACCATCTTATTCCCATGTATTACGTATCAATTTCATATAACTCAGGCTATCTTCCCTCCATTATATATTCATGAACTTGTTCTCGTAGACATTAATAAATTGTATTCCAGATATTAACATCAAAAGATTTGCATATCAGAAGAATTTTATCACCACAAATGGTGAATTGTATTGAATAGGTGCTACAATAAATTTTATTTTAGTAGAATCTTACTTAATTGTTATCTTCAATGCGGAACAAACATGAGATTGGTTACTTTTAACATGGACCTGCCATAATCTCGTTATAAAATGGTATTATCATGATGAATGTCCTATTTTCCTGTATCGTTTCCTTCCTTTCATTCATTTGGATGATCCTCACATTTAGTTACACCTATGAACAAATGTAACTGCACATGTGAAATCACGACTTATATAGTAAGAAATCGCTGTCATATTCAGCACATAGTTGACTGGGCTAGTCATCATTCTTCCCATATATCACTTGACTAAAATTAGATCATCTACCTTCCCTACAGATTATATGATCGCTTCATCCATTATGAAGACTTTAAATCCATTTAGCAAATCACTACAACCCCACTAGTATGTTCGGAAGACACTAGAAGTTTCCTTCAAGCTACATTCAGAAATATAAATAATGTCTATCCTAATTTAACTGTAAAATATTTAATAATCTGACAATATCAGAAAATAATTCACCCAAACTATTAGAAGAATTAAGAGAAAATATCAAAAAGATTCAATAAACTCTATTGAGGAAAATTATTACAAAACCAATTCTAGAGATTATTACAAAGCCTTTGGTAAATAATTGCAAAAATACACCCCTCCCCCTCACATTATTGCTGAAAAATAAAGATGGAAAAATAGCACATTACAATAAGGAAAATGCAGAAATCATGGTGGAAGCATTTAGCAAGTTCTTGAACAGTGATAAACCTGAAAAGCTCTTATTAATTGATACACATACCCCGATAAAAACTAAACTAGAAAATATAAACCCACTTACAGCAAAAGAAGTTGAAACTGTGCTTAAGAAAATGAAGAACTACAAAACATCTGGAGAAGACCAGGTTTTTGCAGAGATGTGGAAATATGCCAGCATTGTGACTCAAACATCCCTCCATATGATATGACAAAAGATTTGCATATCAGAAAAATTCCCAGAACAGTGGACAACAGCTATAATTAATCCAATTCATAAGAAAGGTGAAAGAAATAATCCAGACAACTATAGAGGTATTTCCATCCTTTACTGCATGTATAAGATTTTCTCTAAGCTACTATATAATCGGATCAAGAGTTAGGTGAATACCAGGGAGGCTTCAGACCTTGGAGAAGCTGCTCTGAACAAATAATAACTTTGAAGCTAGGCATGGCATATTACAGAAAACGAAACAAACCCCTTTCAATGACGTTTATAGATTTCAAGAAAGCTTACAACTCCATCCACAGACCATCATTATTAAAAATTTTAAGACATTTCAGACTTCATCCAAAGTTAATCAAATTGATTGAACTTGCTCTAATACAATTTCTAAAATTAAGTTCAGAGGAGAACTTTCTGAACCATTCTTGGTAACAACTTGTTTAAGACAGGGTGATGGATTGTCACCTCTTCTTTTTTTAACTGTGCACTAGAGTACATTATGAGGGAATGGTAGAACAACAACTCAAAAGATATAAAAATTGGAACCCAGAAGGATAACATACATTTGAACTGTCTAGGATTTGCTGATGATCTAGCTCTTCTGGCCAATGATATGCAGGAAACAAAATAACAAATAAAATCTTTACAGGTAATAGCTCAAAATATTGGTTTGAAAATTTCATTTGAAAAAACAGAAATTATGCTAACTCAACTTCTGCTTGCAAACAAAATTAAGCTGGGAGACCAAGGAATAAAAATTGTAGAAAAATTTAAATATTTAGGTAGAATAATCACATATAACCTGAACGAGAAACCAGCATGGCAAAATAGAATAGATAAACTGGTTACAGCACAGCATGTTACCAAAAGTACATATACCGGTAATACAAAGTGTCTCTCAATAGCAACCAAATTGAAACACTACAAAACAGTCATCCAGTCACAAATTACATATGCATGAGAAACATTATTCAAAACAACAAACACAGTTGCAATAGATAGAGTATTCAAGTTAGAAAGGAGAATAGTGAGAACCTGTTTAAATAAAAATTATCAAGTAAATGGAGTCTGGAGACTAGCTTCCAATGAAATGGTTTATAAAGAAATAGAATCTGTGACTAGCACAGTGGGTGGTGAGAATAAAAATGAGTCTAAGTGAGTGAGCGTGTTGTGCTCGTTGATTGTCTGCAAATGTCTGCCGATGAGCTTCTACTCCACATTTGCAGTGAATAAAAATGTAGAGCGGAAGCACAGCGTAAACTCGAGTGTCTGGAGCAGCCACTCGGTGTCACTGATCAAGGTCGTGCACGTGCCATGTATATAACACTCCAATGACTTCCAAATAGTTCGGTGCTCAACATGGCAGAAGATAAATGTGAAATTCCAGTCCGCTTTTATCTCCATTTGAAAGGAACATGCAATTTTGTTTCCAAAGTCACAGTTACTGGATAAAAATCACAAAACAAGTGCAATAAATGCAGTTCAGCATGAACTACTTGCTAAATTTAACTTAAATATTTCCGCTGGATACTGTGGTTCAAACCCCGGTCACTCCATGTGAGATTTGTGCTGGACAAAGCGGAGGCGGGACAGGTTTTTCTCCTGGTACTCCGGTTTTCCCTGTCATCTTTCATTCTGGCAACACTCTCCATTATCGTTTCATAGCATTTATCAATCATTACTAAATCACTTTGGGAGTGGCGACCCCATCGTACTAATAACCCATAATCTGATTCATTCATTACATCCCTGACCCAGTCAGTGACTGGAAAACAGGTTGTAGGTTTTCATTTTTCATTCATTTACGTCCAACAACTGTCGGTATAATATTACAAAACATGAAAATAAGACTGAAATGAAAAGTAGAATTAAAGTGCACTGGAAACAAACCCATATCGTTAAAGGGAGAAGCGGCTGATGGGAGAATAACCCTACCATCAGCCGTCGGAAAGTTAACAAAATTATAGCCTGAAAATTACGACATTAATAAATTGAGGAAAATGGTATAACGTAAATAACAAAAATTAATTATGATCAAAATAGTATATTGACAATTGAATGTATTTTTTAAGGAACCAGATCTGCAAGAGTTGTCATCCCTTCTGACTTCCAACAGAGGCATCATAACTCTACAAACATCGGAGTTCCTTCAAATTTGGGAGTCATGGACAGTCAGGCTATGATTTCCTTTCCATTGCAAGTGGCCTGTACATTAATGCTAGGGATGCCTTTTCTCTAAATGTACTCATTCCCATGAACATGTGGCTTCTTAATTTGTACACGAGTACAGTCTACAGCTCTGATAGCATAAGGGAAGCTAAAATGTTCTTGCCACTCAACCTGTGCTTCCTGCATCTAAGCAACATTTGTTGGAATTTTATCTAATAATCTGCTTTCATTTCTATTCATCTCAAAACCTGCAAAATTGTTTTTAACACAATGCTCTGAGATGTCTTCACCAACTCCACTCTGAAACCCAGGGTCACCAACATAACGCAGTAAGATTGTCATTTTTTCTTCGTTTGTTAGTGCACCACCTTTTGTTTCTTTGGAGTACCCAAGGAAATGCTCTGCTAACCATTCAGCATGCTCCTTACTGGACCTATATAACACTTTGTAATCAAGTTGAGACGATTCTCTGCAAAGTTTATATAATTTTCTTTTCCGGTTAGCCACTACCATAAACTCTGCCATGCTATTGAACTTGACACTATCATTTGAAGTCACCTACTGAATTAGCTCAAGGAAACATGAACAGGTGCTTACTGGATTGAGTGACTTTTTTATCTTTATTCACCAGAAATCTGAAGCGCCCACTCTGCTACTCGAGCAACTGGAGTGTGCTCAAGATCACAGGTCTGCTGTGAGTGACTGCTACTGACTGGCGGTTTTTATTCACCTCATTGGGAGTGCCTGCTCTAAATTTGTGAATAAAGAGTGCATGCTCATTTTTATTCACACCACCCAATAAAAAATAAAAAAATATCATTCTTAGGGCATCTAATATGGTCAGCAGAAAATAGAACCAGCAGAAAAATAATAGAATAATTATGGAAGAGTAAGAATAATATTAGATGGATCACAGAACTTAAAGAAGACATGAGAGAGTTACATATTACAATAGAAGATTTAAAATACAAAACAAAATACACTCATGATATTGAAAGATAAACACACTAGATTACAGATGAAAATCAACAAGCAGAGAATAGGGAGAGTGATTCCAGAAGTAGAAAGAAAATTACGTTCAGAAAGGATGAAAGTGTATTGGACTGACAAAAAGAAGAAAAACCTCCATAAACCTGACTAAAGTAGTCTATGTTGGCTAAAAAATTAAAATAAATAAATCTGCCAAAGAAAAGAAAGGGGCATCATGATGCTATATAACCATGTAATAAAATAAAGGTAACTCTAGAAATTATAATGTAGCTTTTTCTTCTGGACACAGTATATACAACTGGAGTTATTTTCAACCTTCATTCACAGCATTCGTCATCCTAAATAATACTGATACTGTATTTCGAAGTCCTTAAAATACATGTATTTCAATATGTGACATATTAATCTAGCCATCACTTAAATTAATATGTTGTCTGAGTTTCTTAAATTTAGATCAGCACTCAAGTGGTAACTTCACAATATGTGGACTGTGGTCTTCATATAACTGTTCTTAGTATGATATTGCTCCTTTCCTCTTTGTGTTACCTTATTAAATCAGTCACCGGACAAGTTGGCCATGTGGTTAGGGCACGTGGCTGTGAGCTTGCACCCGGGAGATAGTGGTTTCAAACCCCACTGTCAACAGCCCTGAAGATGGTTTTCCATGGTTTCCCATTTTCACACCAGGCAAGTGCTAGGGCTGTACCTTAATTAAGGCCACTGCCACTTCCTTCCCACTCCTACCCCTTCGTTGCCATAACACCTATCTGTATTGGTACAGTGTAAAGCCAGCTGTATAAATAAATCAATCTGCCATCATGCATATTCAGTTCCTTATGGTGAAAGGTCGCAGTATATTACCTAAACTTTCACACCTTTTTGTAATTTATAGTTTAATATAGTGAGAATAATGACGACTCAATGGCATTTGTATATTTGCAGGTCCAGTGGCATGCTAAAGCTCGTATGTCTGCAGGAGCTAACTTCTATATAGTTGGTCGTGATCCTGCTGGACTGCCGCATCCAGATACCACCCTAGACCCTCCACGAGATCTTTATGATGCTACCCATGGTGCTAGAGTTCTCCGAATGGCTCCTGGACTGTCAGCTCTTGAGATCATTCCCTTCCGAGTTGCTGCCTACGATAAGACAAAGAGACAAATGGCTTTCTTTGAACCAGAGAGGAAGCAGGACTTTGAGTTTATTTCTGGAACTAAAATGCGCGGTAAGAACTAAGTAATACAAACTTTCTATATGAGACTATAATGGTAAAAACAGATCTCTTGGATTTATTTTCTAAGAAGCCTCTTGAAAGTAGAATTTTATATTGTAATCTGAACGTACCATTCGCCGTAAAGCTATTTATCTTGATCACATTTTTCTTGTTCTGTATTTTCATGTAAGATGATGTAGTGCAATCTGAATATGAACATAATTACATGCATCAGTGTCCTTATAATGATGTGCGCATGTGCCCACACACACACACCCTCTTCATTATGTTCTATCATCATTTTGTAACTATAACCCTCCTTATCAGTCAATCCTGGCTACGCTACTGTGTGGGAATGGGTTGATGACCACAGGGCCCCTACCTGAGTGGCATTCTACTTCCTGCTCCTCACTTTCATCTTTCTTATCTAATCCACCTTAATCAACTCTTATTCTCTTCTATTTTGATGATGTAAGGCTTGTGAGTCATTTTGACATTCTGTGAAGGGTCAGATATCTTTGTTTGTTTTCTTCTGATGATAGGTAAGAAGAGATGGTAGTTTAAGTGTGTTTCTGGTTTCAACTGATCACCTTCACCACACTATAAATAATATGGAAACAAGTTTCTCATTAGCCTACTTATTTTCATTTGGTTGAATAACTTATTCTTTCATATCATGCATATTTTTTCCATACCTAATCTCTGAAGAGTATGATGATGATGATGATGATGATGATGATGATGATGATGATGATTAAACTTAATCATGACTTTAGGATTACTGAATAACTTTCCTTGCTCCCACAACTACTTAAGAAGACTGCTATCTTATCGTAACACATTCGACTTCAACTTCCTTCAAGCGAATTAAATAAGACTATAGACAGCTGAACAGCTACTTAAGAATGTTGTCTTATCTTAAAATACAAAATTAACATCTTTAACAGTCTATCAGCTTTACTTTTTCTTATTCTCCAATTGGAGTATTCAAGGAAACACATTTCTATTTCATTATAAAGACTGAGCTGTTTATTGCTCTACCCTCAACAGGTTTTGGGCGCATTGACTCAGCGCTCCAGAAAGTCTAATCTTGTGAACTTGTGACATGCAGCTTGATACTATTATTTTAACCAAGGACATTCTAATCATTTTATGTTAGACAAACACCTACATTGATATCCTCTTTTTACGATTTGTAAGAACAATCAGGATCCTGATTTGAGTTTGAGGCTGATGATGCCCTTAATATGGGCGAAACATATCCCTTGTAACTTTTTATGATAGGATTTAATTCTTAATTTACTAGATCTCTTTGTATTGAATAGGTGGATGTTCAAAATAACACTTGTAACATACTTTGTATTAACACACAACACACTGCCCAGGAGGGTTTTCCTTGTGTGCTGTTGCAAGAGTGTACGAGGGATAGTGAGGGGCATTGATTTTTGTTGGGGGAGGAGTCTTCGGAGGTCTGCCTGGCCATGGTCTTTCATGTTTGTTGTACTTCATTATGATGTTCTCAATAACTCTCATCTGGAATTCTAATCGGATATCCTGACCTCCTGACTTCGTGTACAAGAAGTAGGCATTTAGGCAGCATATGTTCAGCATATGGCATAAGTGCTTCTGGTAGTACTTCTTCAGATTTTTTACGAGTACTTTAATAGCTCGCGAGATACACATCACTCAGGTCAACTCCGCCCATCTGACAGTTGTAGTCAATAGCTAACTTTCGTTTTGTGGTTTCTTTCCCTCTCTCCCTACACGACACCATGGTATCATTATGCATAGTGCTTATGAGGCACACATCAATTTTATCCTTCCACTTGATTATCACAAGTTTCCCGTTATAAACTACCACTTTTTCTCCATTCCTGAGTGTGCTGTTATTGATTTCCGATGGAACGCCCTGTCGATTTTTACGCAATGTAACCATTGCATCTGTCTCCTTATCACACAGCTTGTTATACAAATCTGGGCTCGAGAACTAGTTATCTATTGTTACGCGATACCCTTTGTTTAGAAGCGGTGCCATGAGTTGCAGAATAACTTTCGATCAATATGGTTCTTTTTTCCGAGAGTTATCAAACTGGGTGTCTTTTCCTGCACACACAAAGAAATTCCGCACGTAACCAGACTTGGATTCACACAGTTCAAATTATTTGATACCGAATCTTGAGTGCTTAGATGGTATGAAATCTTTCCATGACAAACGTCCCTTCCACAACATAAGAGACTCATCTGCAGACACATCACTTTCGGGTGTGTACACACTTCGGAATCTGCTATTCAAGTGGTCCAGAATAGGTTTCAGTTTGTAGAGTTTCTTCGGACCACATATAGCTTCATCATAATTATGCTTTGTTATCAACAAAGTGTAAGAATTTGAGAAGGAGATGAAATCTTCTTATAGAGAAGCAGCTCTAAAAATGTTGGGGTCTCTAATATCTGTCTATGAGAAAAGTAGCTCTTGTTGTCAGGTAACTGATGAATGCCTTGCAAGAGAAAGAATGCCAGTAAAGTCATAATTTCATCTTTATTCATGTCAGTCCACCGATTCACTCCCAAATATAGTTTCAAGGTCGGTGTGCTTTCTGAAAACTGTTGAGCATAGCGATTGGTTTCCCTACTTATTAGTTCCACTAATTCAGGAGTGATAAACAATTGAAAATATTGTAGCGGATTATTTATGTCTTCAATGTGTACATTTAGTCCCGGTTGTGCCGTAAATGTAAATCTTGGCCATTCAGATCCTACCTTTGTCCATACACCAAGCTGAATATCACCGCCAGTGCTGCCGTCACGTTCACTTGAGCCGCTTTCACCATTGCACTTGCTATCTCCTGACATTTCAACATTAGTCTCACGTCACTGTCTGAATTGTCACAGTGTAATAAATCAAACAGTTCTCCTTCTCACAAACATTTCCGAGCTCTGCTTGCACCTGCCGTAATGTGCTATCTACCACTCTCAGCAGCCTGGTAGCCGGAACTGGCTGGCTGCCAGCTGGGCACGAAACAAAAGCATTTTGCCCGGTCACTTGGTTTTACAAGAGTGCTGCTGTAGGCAAAGCTCGAAACTAACATACACACACAAAGGAAAGCAATCTCAGTTCCTACAACGGAATAAGTCATCATACCCATCACCGAAAGACATTTACAATGTGATGACGGAATATTCCATTATGGCCACTTAGGAAGCCATGCGGTTATGACGATTCATTCTGTCATCACTGCTTGAAAGGTTAAACCGCCAATTGCCTGGGATGTGTCAAGGTTCCCATGCTTAAACCTTTCACTCCAGTTGACTGCTGTAGCAGCCATGCCCCATAGCCGGTCGACTGCTGTGGAAGTCATGCGTCTTTCGGCTGTTTTCCATTTCACTATGATAGACTGTTGTGGAGGTCTCTCGTGGCTGTCTTGGAAGTCTATTTATGGCTATGATCACCAGATGACAGGAGTAACCAGTTCGAAGACGAAAGCAATGTGTCCGGTATGCTACTCACTTCGCGCCTAGTTGCTCCCCTGTGCTGACGTGCTCATGCTTCTTGACTTAGCTTTCAGTCACTTTGAAATTGTGAAAGGCGTGATGATGGAAGAAAGATATACTGCGGAGGAAGCTCTTGTTCTCATGTTGGGTAGTGACTTTGAAGAAGATGACGATAATAGTGATTTGTCATCTGATTCTGGTGATGGAACGACTTCGATTACACTTCCTACTTCTGGCACATTTACTACTCAGTTACCGCTTCATTGTCTAAAAGGTCGGCCTACTTCGATGATTCGACTCAAGATAAAGATAGTGAGGATGAAGATCAGATGCTAAGTGTGGCCAGTATCCAGTAATCGGGAGATAGTGGCTTCGAGCCCCACTGTCGGCAGCCCTGAAGATGGTTTTCCCGTGGTTTCCCATTTTCACACCAGGCAAATGCCAGGGCTGTACCTTAATTAAGGCCACGGCCGCTTCCTTCCACTTCCTAGGTCTTTCCTATCCCATCGTCGCCAAAAGACATATCTGTTTTGGTGCGACGTAAAGCAAATAGGAAAAAAAAAAAAAAAAATCAGGTGCCTGAACCACCGAGCAGAAAACTAAATTGGAAAAAGTAGAACCTGAATCCTAAGAAACATAAGTTTGATGGAGCTAATTCCAGATTGAAAAGTTTAGTTTGTTTCAGCTGTTTTTAACACAAGTAACATAACTCCTCTGTGGTGGGGTGGGTTGAAAAGTGCTAAAAATATAGTCATAAGAATTTCACTGAGTATGCATTACAAATAAAATACTTTTAAACTCTGCCTGTCCTCTCCTCTCGTCATAAGCTGACTGCAGACTGGAGAGCGAAGCAAGACAAGTATTCCGTACAGCGGGCTCAGTGAACCACCCGCTGCTCACATGCAGAGGGTCACACCACCATACTCACTATGCCGGAGTGAAAGGTTTAATAGATTTCACAAACTGAATAACAATAACAACATACAATGGCAGACAGATATGTAGCTCTGCAAAGTCCCCTCCTTTGAGGCAAATCACAACAGAACACAATACCTATTCACTGCCTCATGATGTATTCCAGCCATGAGTAGGGGGATATGTTACATATGTTACTCATCTCTGGACAGAATGCATACTAGGTACAACGCCTGTATCAAGAACGCTATCCAGATAGATGGCAATCGACAGTCATGACATTTCAAAGTGTGGAGAGATGTCTGCGGGCTACTGCGTCCCTGGGAAGAACACGGCAGCCTGTTGGAGATCATCCCATGACATCTGCTTGCAATAAAGAAATTGTGTTGGATGCTACCCAGCATAACCCCCACACTAGTACGAGCCATTGCACAGGAAACGAACATGAGCCAGACATCTGTTATGCAGATATTGCATACCATGCGGCTTCACCCATACCATCTGCACATACACCAGGAGTTCCATGGTCATGATTTTACAGCCCAAATGGTGACCCTACAGCATGTGGACACTGATCCTGCCTTTTTAGCAACCATGTTATTTATGGACGAAGCACAGTTGCACAACAAAAGAAATGTTAATTGGCATAATGTGTACTATGGAGTGTGGATAATTCCCATTGGGTATGACAGATGGCTTTTTAGATACATTGGGGCATGAACGTATAGTGTGGCATTGTGGGTGATCAATTCTTTGAGGTCCATCTGGCGCTGTCTGTAGTTTCTCCAAGATTACCACTGTTATTGGAACATGTGCCACTCATTGACTCGTGCATGATGTGGTTTCAACATGACGGAGCTCCACCGCATGCAACGGTGGTTATCCAGAACCATGTCCATGCGAGTATCCTGGTAAATGGACAGGAAGGGGGAAGACCTGTCCCCTGGCCCACCAGAAAGTCCTATCTTACGGCCCTGAATTTTTTCCTCTGGGGCCATACAAAACAACTGGTGTCTGCACAGAAGCCGGCCTATCCTGTTCACCTTAAACAGCCCATCAACAAGCCATGCTAATCTGTTATGCCAAAGATGTTGCAATGTGCCAGATGGTCCTTACAGCTCTGTATCAATGTATCAACCACAGAGATTGTTATTTCGAGCAGGTGCTGCATTAAATGACATAGGTAAGTGTTTCCTATCCTCTTCCAAACCATCTCCATACCCTATGCCATGATACCAATGGCCCTTTCCGAAGCCAAATAAACAAATAAGTCTGTAGAAACTATTAAGAATGCAACCTTACTACATCCGAGGCAATTGGGGGTTTAAAAAAAGAACTCGTGGGATTCGAATCTCCGTACCCTCGAGCACTGTCCACTATCACATCTCCGACTGCACACCTGTCAAGTGGGCTGTTAAGAGGCTTGACTGCAGCAGGCAGTTTCCAGGCTATACAATACCAGTTCTTGGTCTGTATGTGCCGCTCCTGTTGTAAGGTATGTGTTCTTCATATCTGTGCTCATTTTACAGGGTAATTCGGAGTACCCATAATGAATTAATACTGGTGCTCAAGATTCCTGCTATCTTCTAGCATATAAACTACACATCAGTCAATCAATCAATCAATCAATCAGTCAACCAATAACTACTGATCTGCATTTAGGGCAGTCGCCCATGTGGCAATTCCCTATCTGTTGTTTTCCTAGCCTTTTCTTAAAACATTTGAAAGAAAATGGAAATTTATTGAAGATCTCCTTTGGTTATTCCAATCCCTAACTCCCCTTCCTATAAACGAATGTTTGCCTCAATTTATCCTTTTGAATTCCAGCTTTATCTTCATATTGTGATCGTTCCTACTTTTAAAAACACCACTCAAACTTATTCGTCTACTGATGTTATTCCACGCCATCTCTCCACTAACAGCTCGGAACATACCATCTAAAATGAGAATAGTCTCTTTCATACCACTTAGTCAAGTAGCTCAACTCCTTTCTCCCAAGTTTTGCCAATTCAAACTTTGCAACATTTTTGTTACGCTACTCTTTTGTCGGAAATCACCCAGAACAAATCGAGCTGCTTATCTTTGGATTTTTTCCAGTTCTTGAATCAAGTAATCCTGGTGAGGGTCACATACACTGGCACTATACTCTAGTTGGGGTCTTACCAGAGACTTATATGCCCTCTCCTTTACATTCTTACTACAACTCCTAAATACCCTCATAACCATGTGCAGAGATCTGTACCCTTTATTTACAATCATATTTATGTGATTACCCCAATGAAGATCTTCCCTTATATTAACACCTACGTACTTACAATGATACCCAAAAGGAACTTTCACCCCATCAACTCAGTAATTAAAACTGAGAGGACTTTTCCTTTTTGTGAAACTCAGAACCTGACTTTTTTAACCCCTTTATCATCATACCATTGCCTACTGTCCATCTCACAACATTGAGGTCATTTTGCAGTTTTTCACAATCTTGTAACTTATTTATTACTCTGTATAACAACATCATTTGCAAACAGCCTTATCTCTTATTCCACTTCTTTACACACATATTTGATATATATAAGAAAACATAAAAGTCCAATAATACTGCCTTGAGAAATTCCCCTCTTAATTATTACAGGGTCAGATAAAGCTTCACCTACTCTAATTCTCTGAGTTTACCGAGCTCGATAGCTGCAGTCGCTTAAGTGTGGCCAGTATCCAGTATTCGGGAGATTGTGGGTTCGAACCCCACTGTCGGCAGCCCTGAAAATGGTTTTCCGTGGTTTCCCGTTTTCACACCAGGCAAATGCTGGGGCTGTACCTTAAATAAGGCCACGGCTGCTTCCTTCCCCATCCTAGCCCCTTCCTGCCTCATTGTCGCTACAAGACCTGTCTGTTTCAGTGCGACATAAAGCAAATAACAAAAAAAAAGTCTCTGAGTTCTGTTTTCTAGAAATATAGCAACCCATTCAGTCACTCTTTCTTCTAGTCCAATTGCACTCATTTTTGCCAGTAGTCTCCCATGATCTACCCTATCAAATGCCTTAGATAGGTCAATCGCAATACAGTCCATTTGACCTCCTAAATCCAGGATGTATGCTATATCTTGCTGGAATCCTACAAATTGAGCTTCAGTGGAATAACCTTTCCTAAATCCAAACTGCCTTCTGTCAAACCAGTTATTAATTTTGCAAACATGTCTAATATAATCAGAAAAAATGCTTTCCCAAAGCTTACATGCAATGCATGTCAAACTGACAGGCCTATAATTTTCAGCTTTATGTCTATCACCCTTTCCTTTATACACAGGGGCTACTATAGCAGTTCTCCATTCATTTGGTATAGCTCCTTCATGCAAACAATAATCAAACAAGTACTTAAGATCATCATCATCCTAAACCATCTCCAGTTTCCCGGGTGTGGTATATGAGCCTCCTCCATCTCATCCTGTCCTTGTACCATTCTTCCTCCACCAACTTGTCCCAATCATGACCTCTCAGCAGTACATTGCTCTTAACTAAATCTATCCATTTCCTTCGTGGCCTTCCCACGGGTCGTCTTCCTTCTACCTTTCTGTCAAATTCCTTCCTTGCAGTTCTGTTTACTGGCATCCTCTTCATGTGACCAAACCACTTCAGTCTTAATATCTGAATCTTATTGAGGAGAGAATCATCTATTCCTACTTCTTCTCTAATTTTCTCATTCCTAATCTTGTCTTTCCTGGTTTTCTGTATCATAGTGCGTAGGAATTTCATTTCAGTTGCCTGAAGTTTGGAATTATCTCTATTGGTCAGTGTTGTGGTTTCGAGACTGTATGTAAGAATTGGTGTATAATAGGACTTGTACAATGTCATTTTTGTTTTCATGGGTATTTGCTCATCCCACAGCAGGTGTCTTACCTGGTGGTAAAATTGTGTTGCCTTATTGATTCGATTGTTCACCTCATGTTTTGCTAGGTTGTCATTTGATATAACGCTACCCAAGTATTTGAAAACTGGAACGCTGTCCAGTTGAGCTTCATTTAACATGACTATTGGTTCTGCTCCTTCCCCATACACTTTCATCACCACCGTCTTGGTCTTGCTGATGTTTAAACCATATTTCTTAAACTCCTCATTCCAGCTTTGTATTCTCTCTCCCAATTCCTCTTCTGAGTCACTCCAGATCGCAACATCATCCGCAAATGTGAAGGCTTTGATATCTCCATGTTCTTTCCTTTTAATAGATTTCATTACTACATCCATTACAATAATAAATAGAAGTGGTGACAATGAGCTGCCCTGCTGCACTCCTCTCTTTGTTTCAAACCAGTCCGACAAACCACATCCTACTTGAATACAGCTTCTGTTCCCACTATACAACATTTTCACTTTGTCTATGAGGCTGTCTCGCACTTGAAGTTCTTTCATGCATTGCCAAATTCTTTCCCTTGGTACACTATCGTATGCTTTCTCAATGTCCAAAAATATTAGAAATAAAGGCTTGTTCTTCTCCCAGTATTTTTCCATTAGCATCCTAATTGCAAATATAAGGTCTGTAGTTGACCTTCCTGGTCTGAAACCATACTGCTCTTCTTCCAAAATTGGTTCAACAATATCTTAAGATATGGTACTATATTCCAACCCATTGTCTTTAGTATATCCCTCGAAACCCTATCAATTCCAGCTGCTTTTCTAGTTTTCAACTTTTGTATCGTACTCTAAATGTAATTGTTATCATAGGTAAATTTTAATAATTCTTTAGTATTAGTCACCTCCTCTATCTGGATATTACTGGGAGATAGTGGGTTCGAACCCCACTGTCAGCAGACCTGAAGATGGTTTTCCATGGTTTCCCATTTTCATACCAGGCAAATGCTGGGGCTGTACCTTAATTAAGGCTTTCCTTCCCATTCCTAGGCCTTTCCTGTCCCATCGTCGCCATAAGACCTATCTGTGTCGGTGTGACTTAAAGCAAGTAGCAAAAATATATCTGGATATTATCCTTGTAACCAACAATCTTTACATACTGCTGACTGAATACTTTCGCCTTTTGAAGATCCTTGCATACACACTCCCCTTGTTCATTAATGATTCCTGGAATGTCCTTTTTGGAACCTGTTTCTACCTTAAAGTACCTAATACATACCCTTCCATTTTTCACTAAAATTTGCGTGACTGCGAATTATGCTTGCCATCATGTTATCCTTAACTGACTTCTTTGCTAGATTCAATTTCCTAGTAAGTTGCTTCAATTTCTCCTTACTTCCACAGCCATTTCTAACTCTATTTCTTTCCATCCTGCACCTCCTTCTTAGACTCTTTATTTCTCTGTTATAATATAGTGGATCTCTACCATTCCTTACCACCTTTAAAGGTACAAACCTGTTTTCACATACCTCAAGAATTGCTTTAAACCCATCCCAGAGTCTGTTTACATTTTTATTTACTGTTTTCCACTGATCATACGAAGGTAATCCTTAAAATAAGGTCTCCTATTTTTTTATAAATACATAGACCTGTATATTTCTACAATGGTTTACATCATTTTACAGCTTGAACATTTAGCTATTTTTCTACATAATCACCATTTCAGTCAATGCATTTTTGTAGACGCTGTGACAGTTTTTGTATGCCCATGTCATACCAGCTCGCCGCCATACTGTTCAGGAAGTTGTGAACCTCATCTTTCACCTCGTCATCAGTGCTGAGTTGCTTTCCAGCCAAATGTTCTTTCAACTTAGGGAACAAATGATAGTCACTGGGCGCCAAGTTGGGACTATAGGGTGGGTGGGTGATGATGTTCCACTGAAACTGTTGCAGGAGAGCAACGGTTTGCCGGGCGACGTGCGGGCGAACGTTGTCATGGAGGATGTTTACGCCCTTGCTCAACATTCCTCTTCTCCAGTTCTGAATTGCCCCTTTTAATTTTTTGAGGGTCTCACAGTATCTGTGAGCGTTATTTATGATCCCAGGAGGCATAAAGTCGACCAGCAATACCCCTTTTCGATCCCAAAACACAGTTGTCGTAACTTTACCGGCAGATTGTGTTTGCTTGAATTTCCGTGGCTTTGACGAAGAGGGATGCCGCTACTGGCGTGATTGTCGCTTGGTCTCAGGTGTAAAGTGGAACACCCAGGTTTTGTCATCCGTGACAACTGAGTCCAAACCATCCTGTTCGGCTGCAAAGCGTTGAAGAAATGCGCGGGAAGAATAAACTCGTTGCCACATATGGTCTTGAGTCGGCATGCGTTGCACCCATCTTGCGCACACCTTCCGGTATTTCAACTTTTCGGTTTCACGCATGATTTGCTCAACCTTGATGACTGTTTCGACGGAAATTTACGGTCTCCCGCTCCTTTGTTCATCATGAATTTCAGTCCAACCAGCTGCAAACTCTCTACACCACTTACAAACATTTTTGACATCCATGCACGACTTACCATACACTTCCGTCAATTGGTAATGGATTTCAATCGGTTCAGTACCTTGCGATCAAAAAGCGAATAACTGCGCACACTTCGCACTTGGCAGTAACATCCAAAGGAAGCTCCATTCTCAGTGGCTGCCAAGCCAAGACTGAATGCCTCATTGTGGCATGTGCATGTTTATGTGCGAGCGCGGGAAACACTCTTCACAATATTGTGACCAACAGCCACGCAAACAGAGTTCTGTATTTATAAAAATGCAGGAGACTTTATGTTTGGGATTACCCTCGTAGTTACATTTTAATAACTCCCTCGTGCCTGTTTTATCAGCCATATGTTACTGCCTAATAGTCCTAATTTTAATACCTTTCTATCATATTTATTTTTAACTATGACAAAAACAGCTTTGTGATTACTAATGCCATCTGTTACTTTCGTTTCTCTATAGAATTCATCTGGTTTTACCTGCACCACATCCAGAATATTCTTCCCTCTAGTTGGTTCCATCACGTTCTGAATCAGCTGCCCTTCCCATATTAACTTATTTGCCATTTGTTGGTCATGCTTCCTGTCATTCGCATTACCTTCCCAATTGATATTTGGTACATTGAGATCACCCGCTACAATCATGTTCCTATCCATATCATTTCCCAAATAATTCTGAATCAGCGTCAGTGCTACCCTTTCACGGTCTGTACACTCCAAAGACACCCAGTTGCTCATTATCTTTATAGAGATGAGCCTTACACCTAGAATTTCATGTTTGTCATCTTTAACTTTTTTGTAGCTTATAAATTCTTCTTACACCTGAATGAATACTTCCCC
This sequence comes from Anabrus simplex, assembly GCF_040414725.1. NCBI lineage: Eukaryota > Metazoa > Arthropoda > Insecta > Orthoptera > Tettigoniidae > Anabrus > Anabrus simplex. Next base: position 625,929,045 of record NC_090265.1, on the reverse strand, counting down.
CTCCTACCATTCCTATCCTATCTCTACGATACACACTCCAGTTCCGTGAGAATATTTCTGCATCCATTATATCATTTCTCAGCCATGATTCAACTCCTATTACAATATCTGATAAGTATATATCTATTAAATTACTTAATTCGATCCCTTTCTTTACTTCTACAGATCACCACTAATATTTTTATGTCATCCCTGCTTGACTTCCAGATCCCTGCACCTTATCGCTGCTCCCTAGACCACCCCGTTTCCCTGAATGTACCTCCCTATAACCCTTCTAAACAAATTTCCTAATTTATATGTACCACTGCAGTTTAAGTGAAGGCCATCAGAGCGCAGATCCCTATCTCCTATCCACCCATTAGGATCTTGAAATCTCGCTCCCTATTTCCCAAACACCCACTACATAGTCTCATTTAAATCTCCAATCACCTTCCAGTCCGTATCCCTCCTACACAGTATTCCAATGATAAAAATCTCTGTTTCCTTAAACTTCACCCGTGCTGCATTTACCAGATCCCACACATCGCCAACTATGTTGGTACTTATACCTGCTGCATTACGTTGTTGGTACCAATGTGAAACACCTCCTTCTCTTCTACTTTCCCTCCTCCTCTTCTGCTTTCCACAACATCTGCCTTAACCTAATTCCTGGATAACACACTACCCTGGTTCCCTTTCCTTCACACACTTTCCCCACATGTCTAACAATGGAATCCCCCATGACCAGAACCTCAACCCTACCCACCTCATTTGATCCCCTCCTCTCTCGATCAGCCCTATCTTTCCTCACTGCTGCAGAAGCTACTTCCTTCTCCTTCTTCTCCCTCCCATGACCCTGTTTCACCTGTCTTGTCCTATCCTCTGTTTTACATATCCCTTTCGTACCTTTTCGTTTTCTCCTACTTCCACACTTCTTAGCAACAGAGTTCCCTGTTCTTCATTTTTCCTCTCTTGTTCTACCTGCAGTGACTCGTACTGATTTCTCATAGATACTTGTCCTGAATTCTGATCCTGAAAAGAGCCCTCAGCCTCCAATGTCCTTCCCCTTAAAAAATTAGACCACATCTTTTACAATCCCCCCCTTTCCCTTCCCATCCCTCTTTTACACCCACTGTATCCTGTACATTGTATAAGGGAGGTGTACTTTACTTCCTGTTCTCTGAGAGAATTCTAATTATCTTCCTCAAACTCTCCAACTCCTCCCTCATACTCCTTAATGCCTGGCCCCACCCATAGTTCCTACACTTTTATTTATTTATTTATTTATTTATTTATTTATTTATTTATTTATTTATTTATTTATTTATTTATTTATTTATTTATTTATTTATTTATTTATTTATTTATTTATTTATTTATTTATTTATTTATTTATTTATTTATTTATTTATTTATTTATTTATTTATTTATTTATTTATTTATTTATTTATTTATTTATTTATTTATTTATTTATTTATTTATTTATTTATTTATTTATTTATTTATTTATTTATTTATTTATTTATTTATTTATTTATTTATTTATTTATTTATTTATTTATTTATTTATTTATTTATTTATTTATTTATTTATTTATTTATTTATTTATTTATTTATTTATTTATTTATTTATTTATTTATTTATTTATTTATTTATTTATTTATTTATTTATTTATTTATTTATTTATTTATTTATTTATTTATTTATTTATTTATTTATTTATTTATTTATTTATTTATTTATTTATTTATTTATTTATTTATTTATTTATTTATTTATTTATTTATTTATTTATTTATTTATTTATTTATTTATTTATTTATTTATTTATTTATTTATTTATTTATTTATTTATTTATTTATTTATTTATTTATTTATTTATTTATTTATTTATTTATTTATTTATTTATTTATTTATTTATTTATTTATTTATTTATTTATTTATTTATTTATTTATTTATTTATTTATTTATTTATTTATTTATTTATTTATTTATTTATTTATTTATTTATTTATTTATTTATTTATTTATTTATTTATTTATTTATTTATTTATTTATTTATTTATTTATTTATTTATTTATTTATTTATTTATTTATTTATTTATTTATTTATTTATTTATTTATTTATTTATTTATTTATTTATTTATTTATTTATTTATTTATTTATTTATTTATTTATTTATTTATTTATTTATTTATTTATTTATTTATTTATTTATTTATTTATTTATTTATTTATTTATTTATTTATTTATTTATTTATTTATTTATTTATTTATTTATTTATTTATTTATTTATTTATTTATTTATTTATTTATTTATTTATTTATTTATTTATTTATTTATTTATTTATTTATTTATTTATTTATTTATTTATTTATTTATTTATTTATTTATTTATTTATTTATTTATTTATTTATTTATTTATTTATTTATTTATTTATTTATTTATTTATTTATTTATTTATTTATTTATTTATTTATTTATTTATTTATTTATTTATTTATTTATTTATTTATTTATTTATTTATTTATTTATTTATTTATTTATTTATTTATTTATTTATTTATTTATTTATTTATTTATTTATTTATTTATTTATTTATTTATTTATTTATTTATTTATTTATTTATTTATTTATTTATTTATTTATTTATTTATTTATTTATTTATTTATTTATTTATTTATTTATTTATTTATTTATTTATTTATTTATTTATTTATTTATTTATTTATTTATTTATTTATTTATTTATTTATTTATTTATTTATTTATTTATTTATTTATTTATTTATTTATTTATTTATTTATTTATTTATTTATTTATTTATTTATTTATCACAAGATACAGCTACACTGAGCAAATTTCACTTGCGCTGCCAACAGACTATTTAACCAACGTAAACTTTCATAATAAAATATAACAAACATAACAAAATATAACAAGATCAGGTACACAGCCTACTAATAACAACTGTCCAAATCGAAAACCATAAGAATGTCCATATTCATAGCCAAGTCGTCGTGGGTCAAGATGGCGGTATAATCCCTTCACATCAACTTATCTTTAAGAGGCTATTTACACACCTCTCGAATACACTTTTATTTGATGCTATATCGAGTTCTTGTCTCCTGTTAATATTGTTAAAGAGTGTCGGGAGGCGGATTAGGAAAGATCGTTGAAGTATTGAGTGCTGAGTGTGGGGAATGTGGAGAAGGTCTTTGGTTCGGGTCGAGCGGGAAGGAACGCGGAGAGAGAAGAGTGAGACAAGATGTTCCGAGCGGTAATGCCCATTTAAGATCCCGTGGAGGAAACTCAGGTCAGCTACCTGTCGCCTGATGTGCAGCGGTGACATATTAATTGCCATTAATACCTGCTGCGTAGACAGATTTCTGAGCTTGGGGTTTCTGTTCCTTACAATTGCAGCAAAGAAGGACACTGCTCTGTCTAACTGCTTAGTATTGGAGGGGGAGGCTGTTGTCCAAATAGGAGAGCAGTAGTTTAAGAGAGGTTGAATGATCGTGAGGAAGAAGTGACGAAGAGCAATGGGGTCAGAAATTTCTGTGAAGCGATAGAGAATGCCTAGTAATTTCATGGCCTTGGTTGTATATGTTTCTATGTGGGTCTTAAATTGTAATTTTGTATCAAATATTACACCTAGGTCACGCTGTTGCGTAACTACGGTGATGGGCTTGTCGAGTAGGTAATATGATGTCGGTAGAGGAGATTTACGTAATGTTATGGTCATGTGGCTGCATTTTTGTGGATTAGGGATAAGTTTCCAAGTACGGCACCAGTTCGAGAGGGCATTAAGTGAGGACTGTAGCAGAGCTGCATCTCCTGGATTCCTGATCTCCCTAAATATCTTGCAGTCGTCAGCAAAGAGTAGGGTATTGGCTGTTTCGTTGAGTTCGGACGGCAGATCGTCCATAAACAAAGAAAACAGCAAGGGGCCAAGAGTACTGCCTTGTGGGACACCGGACGTGACTGGTAAGCATGAGGATGAAGTGCCTGATATTACCACTCTCTGCCAACGGTTATGTAGGAAGCCAGAAAGAAGGGTCAGAAGACTGCCATGTATATTAAATCGTTCGGAGAGTTTATGGAGCAACAGAGTATGGTCTACAGAATCGAAAGCTTTCGAAATGTCTACGTAGCAGATATCCAGCTGCGATTTAGCTGCAATGGCGTGTGATGCAAAGCTATGCAGAGTGGCTAGGTTTGTTAGACAAGAGCCACCTGATAGAAAACCATGCTGCTTGGTTGAGATATACGGCAACGTGAATGCGAGGAGACGCTGGTGTATAATTTTTTCAAAGATAAAGGATAGTGTGGGGAGAATAGAAATTGGTCGGTAAGATGAAACATTAAATTTGTTGCCTGATTTGAGAAGTGGAACAATATTTGCCTGTTTCCAGGTATTAGGAAAATAGCCCGCGGCAAAACATCTGTTAAATAATTTAGATAGAGGGACACAAAGAGTACTGGCAGTATTTTTTAGGAAAAGAGGACCTATAGTGTCGGCACCGGTAGCTTTGTTGGTACGAAGAGTTTGAAGAAGGTCATGAACTTCGCTTGGTGTGGTAGTTATGCTTGATAGGGTTCTGTTTGAGGCTGTACCAATGGGTGGGAGCGGTTGGTTTTGTAAGGGAGGGGAGAAGTTGGAGAAGAAATACCTGTTGAACAGTTCATTGCGATCGGCGCCGTCTGCTGTTGCATCGTTGTGGTTCACGCTGACAGGAATCCGCTCCGTCCTTCTTCGTGTGTTGATGAGACTCCAGTAGCGCTTGGGATTGCTGCGGACGTTTTCAGTGACAGTGTCTACGTGTGTTTTGTAGTCTCTTCTGACCATAAACCTCGCGTGGCGGCGGATTTTAACAAAAGTATTGTGAGTGTGTGGGTTAGGGAAGTCTTTCCACAGGCGCCAAGCTCTCTTTTTATTAAACAGTATCAGTCTGGTCTCATGTGATATCCAGTGTTGATGTTTGCTGGTAGTAGCCCGTTGTGCAGGTACGAAGTCTTTAATTGCAGCTTGCAGCCAGTCGTACAGCGGGTCAAGAGCCGATTCGATGTCAGCTATTTCGAGCAGACTCCAGGGAAGGCATTCCAGGGCACGACACATTGCAGGCCAGTCGGCACATCGCCAGATGTAGGTAGGGCGGTAGGATGTCCTGCTGTGAGGCTTTGAAGAGGGGTGGGGAAGAAGGAATGTAGCATCGAGAGACTGGTGGTCGCACAGGAAAAGGTTTCTGCCTGGGGTTATTGTTTTAAGTTCTAATGAGGAGAGTATGAAGTCCAGGGTGTTGGGTCCACGGGTTGGGTACATATTAAACTGTTTCAGTCCGAGGCCATTAATAAAACTGTCTATAAAGTATGTGTCACAGTTGTTAGCTGACAGTCCGGTAGTTGGAGAAGACCACTTTATAGACAGGTTAAAGTCGCCCATTAAAATTACTTCACCATGAGGGAGAGCTGCAATGACTGAGTCCAGGCACTGTTCAAGGTCACAGAATGGGCTGTTTGGTGGTCTGTAGTAACATCCCACAAGTACAGGGCGTCGAGGAAAGAGTAGCTCCACCCACACTAACTCACAGTTCCGTTCGAGATCTGTCCTTCGTTTACACGGTAACGCACTGTTCACTGCTAACATCACTCCACCACCTAGAGTAGCGCGATCACGACGGAATATGCTGTAATTAGCACTGAGTGGTAGTTCACTGTCACTAGCCCACGAGAGCCATGTTTCCGTAAGTCCAATCACGTCAACTTCTCTTAAGTCTGGCAGGGATAGTTCACAATCAGACAGCTTGTTGTTTAGGCTTTGCACATTCTGACAATAGATATTTATGTCTGTTTTCATTTCACAAGTGGTGGGACCGGGGTTTAAGTGAACATCTCCAGCCAGTAGTAGGAGGCAAAGCAAGCCCCTAATTGCTGAGCGACCAGGCCTAGGCTTGTTCGGCTCAGAGCTAGTAGGGAGGCGCCTATAAGTCTGGAAAATGGCGCATCCAGTCAGAGAGAACGCCGGAATGTAGTAGTTTCTCTCTGCTAGTAGCCATGCAAAAGGAGAACTCACTTTTTCACTTGCACACACCGATTCCTTAATTCGAATAGACCCGTGCAGAGAACCGTAAAGCGCAACAACTCTGATTATTACCACACAAACAACACAAACTGCAGCAGCACTAAGCTTGCGCGTGTCTACTCTAGCCGCCATCTTAAATCACTTGCACTCCATAGCCACTCTTTACGGAAAAATGAAAAGAAAAGTAAAAAAAAAAAAAAAAAAAGAAATATTGTCTAGGATAGTACACAAAGATCACACTACAATAAGGTAATTAATATAGGCTACTACTACACTACAATACTACTTAGTTGTGCAAAATTTATATCCTACAACATCTTGTTATATTATTGCAGTTTAGGGAAAAGGACCAATGTATTTCAGAATTGTTGTAACCACAGTGGGTTGCATATTAAAACTAAATCGCAAGGGGCCAGTGGAACCACCTGGTATATTTGTTGCAGATACAGGTTAAATGGGGAAGAATGTTATACTGTATGTAATGATGAATGCTATGAATAAACAACGCACCCCTCCAAACTGCTATCATCTCATAAAATGTCCGAACTACATTGCATCTAGATCTCCATGTTGGAAACACACTGAAAATATCACACACCACTGACTTGGGCAGTACTACTGCCATCTAGCAACATACAAACCTAACTATAGCATCACAGAATCTTACTCAACACTGTAGTGGAGTGCATGGTTCGTTTCCAATCTCTAATGTTTTGTCAAAGTCTACTGCATTGCTATGCTCACGTCACGACTGGAATCTAATTTCTGCCACTACAGGCTATGCTGGTACCTAGGTCTGAATGTGTTAGGTATTCTGTATTGTTATTCAGTGGTGTGTCGAAAATGCTGTCGAAGTGAATTCTGTTTTATTGTTTCCAATAATTTTCTGTTTTGTCTTTCTTTCAGGTTTTGCTCGAAGTGGACAGAGTCCTCCAGATGGTTTTATGGCTCCAAAAGCATGGAAGGTTCTTGCAAACTATTATCAGTCTTTAAGGAACAAGTAACTTACGTTTTGTTTTTTAATTCTCATGCCATAAGAACACAATTAAGCAGGCAACTTGGAATTTTCACTTCTAACATTCCAACAAAAATAGATAAGAAAGTTACTTGAGTCACTAAAGGAATTGAAGGTAGTATATTCCGAAGTAAATACCGATTGGTAACTGTAAGAATGCAAGATCATGTTTATTTGTGGCAGTTATTTAATTTCTCATATTGAGTGAATGTACAATACTTGCTATATTTGTCATTCTTTGTAGTATATCTGTTCTAATGTTATTCACTATTATGCTCAAATGGAGTGTTCATTGTGTATATGCAATGTAATCATCAGTCATGGAAATGTTCCTTTACAACTTATATAAGAATAGAAGGGTAAAGAAGAGAAAAACTATAAACAATATATCATGGCCTAATTTAGTCGCAACATTTCATAGTTCTTAGCTTACAGTGTCAGAGTGTAGTGCAATTGTATCTATGAATCTGATGGTCTTTTCTGATGTAGAAGTTCTTTATTGTTTTAATTGGTAATATATTTTATCATAATTATGGGATAAATTGTTTGTAATGATGTTTGTAACTTCATGGATTCTTTTTTATTCTTTGGACAGCAGGACTGTTTTTAAATTATCTTCCACTATTGTCTTAATATGTTCGTAGTCCTAACTATCACAGTTTCCATTCCATTCTATTTGTATATACTTACTGAATTTTATTTATATGAAATAGTGATAGTTCTGTATTAGTTGCCAGTTATTTGCAGATAGTTGCAAATCTTTTATTAAACTTTTATCCCCTCATATTAATGATATGAAAGATACATCCGTCTTGCTGGAGCCAAGAATTATTGTAATCATATTATTCTTATTAATATTATTATTATTACTAATGAAATTGTGCAATTAATATTCGTTTTTCAGATATCTCTTTATAATTTTATTGTTACTGTGTTGAGCTATGTTAAGAAAATATATATTATATGTTTGAAATATTTACATATATTTACACATTTTGTAATATTTACATATTAGCATGTAGTATTTTATGTATAAGTGAATAGAAATTGCTTTTTTTTTTACCTCAAGTTTTGTGAAAATTTGGAATGTTATTTTTACAATTTTAAAAAAAAGCTAGATGTATGGAATTTTATAAACTGAAGGTTAGGGTTTAATGAGTAGCATAGAACATCAATAGAACATATCCTAATTGGCTTCAAATTGTGCATTCTGAGTGTGATTTTGATTTGATCACACCCTCAGGACTATTAATATAAGGCACTAAATGTGGTATTTCCATCGTATCCTCAGTCTCAGCTAGGTTTACAACATAGATCATCTTCCAGTTGTTTTAGCAGACATTTTACCTCTTTTTCCCTTCTAGGGTGAATTCCTTATCCATCTACTCTCTTCTCTTGAAGTTTGCAAAACCTCAGGAGTTTGCTGTTTCACTCTTATCTTAAAGTTACCATATTCATATTTAAATATTAAATAGTTTTTATTACAAAAGATTTAATTTAAATTTTTCAGATGGGAGACGAAATTGTTAAATCAGCAGTATTGCATGCAGACTATAGAGTTCCTAGAACTTAGAAACAGGCAAGGGGAAAGAATGTTAATGAAATCAGATAAACCAAGCTCCCATTTGTGTTGAAAAATAAGAAGGCTAATATACTCCTTAATCCACTCTCATGTAGTTAAGAATCTTGAAAATGACTAACGAAAATTTAAACTCGGGAAGGGTTAATGTGGATTTTTTGCACCAACTCATTTAGGTCCTTTAGCGACGATGGGATAGGAAAGAGCTAGAACAGTGAATGAAGTAACTATGCTCTTAAATTAAGGTTCAGCCCGAGCATTTGTATGGTGTGAAAATGAAAAACCTTCAGAGCTGCCAACAGTGGAAAGTTTCAAAGCGGAGCTGAGTTCATAAAAGTCTTTAGAGACCCATTTATTATTTTTGCAAAATCAATATACTGTATACTGTATATTAATAAAATTCATAAAGTTTCAGTTCACCAAAAAATACTTCCATGAATCTTTAATCATTGCCTAGCTTCAGTTCAATGACATTTTATTTCAGAGTTTCTGCAGAACATACTAGTATTTTTTTTTCTGCTTCACTTCCTAATTTATTTAGTGTATGTATGTACTGTATTCAGTTTTATATATGTGTGTGTGTATCTAATGATGATATTGCCAGATGTGAGAATTTTGTTATTGGAAGCAAGTAATTATTTTATTTATGAACCTTCCAGTTCTTCACTGTAGCCATACTTACCTATGCAACAGAAAGGTGGGTGCCATGGTGCCATTATTTTATCATTTAAAGTTTCTGGAATGAGACTGCCAGATCAATTGCAGATACACACAGAACCTGGGCACCACTGATTGCAAATATGAATGATGCCAAAGATTGTCCTTACAAAACATACAAGTGGACTGTCTTTTCCTTCCCCTCTCCCAGAAGTCTATATCCGAACGGGTAGTACATGAGGTGAATCTGCTGACATTGCGTCGGCGTAACTTTGCACCAGGCTCTTACTTTATCTTTCTTGGTTAACTCATGCTCTTTTTTTGACTGCAACATTACAAGGTTTTATAGTGTTAGACTATCCCAGTCTCAGTCATTCAAGGCTCTTTTTCTCTTCCTTGTTATCTGAAGTGCCAGCCCCATGGTGTTGGAGGAGCATGCCTGCCTCTTACCTGGAGATCCTGGGTTCATTCCCAGCCGTTTCAGAGATTTTAGTTCTGGACTGAGAGTTGGGATAGGGTTCACTCAGGAGCTATCTGATATGAGAGAGGCAGTGGACCTCGTCACAAAAGCTAAGCAGTATGACCTAGGATGTCCTCGCTATGCCCACATGGCACTCCAATGTCTGGAGACCAACAGGCTGAGTAGCAGTCCTCTTGGAAGGCTCTATGTGCCAGGGGTTTGTTTTTTTACCCGGAAGTTCAGTCCTTGAAACTAAAACATTTCAGTTGACTGTTTAGTTAATGTAATTACCAGAAATGATATTGTTGTGTTGTAGGTATCAGGACCGGTGGTTTGTAAATATATCAAAATGAATATGTGGGGAAGTGTACAAAAGTTTTTCTTTTAAATTTCCATACTTTCTCAATTGCACGGACATTCATTTTCCCAAGGAAAAAAAAAAAGAATGAAACTAATAGTAGCTGAACAGAAATTGTAATATATTGCATTTTAGTATAAAGTTTGATCATTACTAACTTCAAGGTACTCTGAATTTAGTGAATATTTTATTCATAGCCCTCTCTAGGTATGTATTTATGGGGTACCAATATTTGACCAGTTTTAGCAAAGAATAGTGGATAATACCTGGGTATAATTTTGATCTATGTTGTGCAGCCTATTAAAGGGTGCAGGGTATTTGAGAAAACATTAGTACTAATTAATATAAGAATGGTGCTGTGCCTGCTGCCTTTTTATCCAAAAATGTATTATTTCCTTCAAGGCATCATGCTTGTTAATAGGTATTTTATATAGCCTACACATATACTGTAGCTTACACCAATGATGATTTGTTGAGCACTAGAAAATTAGGAAAAATATCTGATGGTTATTCTTCATTTATTTTTCCATTCATTTAATATTGTATTTAAGCTGTTATCTGTATTTTTAAAAAATATATTTTTATAACATGCTCATTGTGTTATTTCCATTAAACTAGTACCCCATTTCAATCAATTTGCATATTGTTTTTAGATGTCATTAGTATTTCTTGCTGACCAGATGAAGATTTCAACAAGTTCTCGACGTTTGTCTGTTCATCACCTGAACCCTCTGTGAACAAAAGAAATAGTCATTAACCTTTTAAAATTCTAATATCAGCTTATTTATTTACTCGTGTCAGAAGCCTACTTAATATATACAGTTAAAATAAAATTTTAATTAAACTATTTACAAAAATTAACACACAAAGGAAATTGACTAAATTTACTGTACCGTCAAACGGGGCAATTTCGGACACAGAGGTGGTTTTGGACAGTATGGTAGATTTGCCGTATTTTTTCGCATAGCAATGAGCCGCCAGTGCGTTCCACTTCTGCGCACGTTTTAGTTTGACATTGAGGTTATGTTTTCCGCTTTCTGTGCTTTTTATTACGAATCGACTTCATACTTTGGAAAATTTCCCGTCTGCACTGGTATTGTTGAAAGTTCATGCATTATTATTAAGTGGATACTTTTGATTGTCGCGGTCGGAAGGAATGCATTATAACTATGGTTCTTAGTGAGATCAACTGACTGAAGTGTTTATGAACAATCACTGTGGAATTTTGGTGTGATTTAGTAAAAAATAGTGTTTTACGCACATTTTACTGAAAATTGGAAGCAGTCTGGGTGATTTCGGACAATGCCTAGAAATTATCAGAGGCAGAAAGAAGCTGCTTCGAGGGGTAATTACGAACCAAAATTATTAGAAAAAGCTGTACATGATATTAAAAGTGGCAAGTTGTCTTATAGGAAAGCATTTGATTTCTATGGTATGCCTTGGTCCACCCTACAAAATAAAGTGCAAAATGTACGTCCAAAAAATGGGAAGAAAACCAATGCTAAATGAGGAAGAAGGAAATGCTCAAGGAAGCTCGTCACCCTCCGGCTATGCTCCAACCCAACACAACCTGCTACTTCCTGCCGCTGTCGCAAATAAAATGTTCTTCCTGGGAAGTTGATTTTTGGCCGTGACTTCCGCCGAGATGAAAGCACTGGCCACAGCAGTGAAAATGAATGTGATGAAGCACACAATGAATGTAATGACGTTCTGGTGTTGCAAGAAGAGGCTTTCCTTGTTGCAGATTATAAATACAAGTTGAGGAACAAAGAGCATACAGGCAGTATTTTGGCCTGGCCTGAAATATTCGTTCAAGGGATGTGGATGTCAAATACTTGCGCCCATATAAAAACAGCAGAAAAGTGTTTATGTTCCCTAACATCCCTGCTGAGGATACAATAGCTAAAGAACAAATTTCGAAAATACTTCCAGTCCAAGTTGAGAAGAGAGGAATATTTATTTTCAAGGAAAATGTATTTTAGATTTATAGGCCATGGCAACTACATGTTCATTGTATCAACCTTTCTTTTTGCTCTGAGATTTGTATCGTTTGTAAGAAAAATTATTAAGATTTCTCAGTAGGATCTCTGTACAGTTTATTACTATTAATATTTCAATTTAGACCAGAAAACTTTACATTTACCTTATCAGAAGAAAAAGATCGATCAGTAACTCGTTACATTTATCATTACAATGATTTTAACCAGCTAGTCATATTTTGGATACCCTCAGAACATTTTAAATATCACAAAACTAAAGCAAAAAGAATGAATTGAAATAAAGGACTACTTATGTCCGAAATCACCTAATACGCTTTGAAACTTTGGACAGCGGTTTAAAATGCATGTGCATCCGAAATCACCCCGTACACTACTTTTTGTTTTCTCAGGAAAACTTGCGTTGGTGTATATTTTTTGTTTGTAGGGTATTGCATTAATTGGATATATTCCTCATTATTAGGATGATAAACAATACAATTTAAGATTCCCTTCATGAGTTAAGACGAAAATAACCTCAAAACCGTCCGAAATCACTCCGTTTGACGGTACATCTAGATGGTGTTTTTCCACACCTAGAGCAATGTCATCAGCAAGCATTAAATCTTTCTCTGAGGATGAAAATGGGCAGAGAGGACATTGGTACATATGGTTCACTTTTTGTTCTTCACGCAGTCGCGCTTGCTGTCCTCTGATGTGAAGCCCCATAATTTAAGCGAGGACTTAGCCCTGCTGACACGAGTTCTTAATGGGTTAAGGGACCTCCGAACACTCCAGTCTTCATTGTAGCCACCCGGAAGATGTTCACGCGGCTCCATCCAGTCTCGCTGCTTAGATTTCCACAAAGAAAGTCTTGCCTTATCTGGTGGTCCTTTCAAGGGCTTTGATGTCTAGAGGAAACTTTTCCTGGATTTCAGCCTAGATTGAGATTGTTGATGACCAAACAGTGGGTGAGCTTCAATATTCTCAACCTTCAGTTGTTCTTGATCAGCAGCAACTTCTCGACAAATACTTGGAGGTGCAACACCAGCAAGACAGTATAGCTTCTCAGCCTACAAGTTTCATTCAGGGCAGGGTCCACAGTCATGGCGTGGGATGATCTATACCACACAGGGAATGCGTATTCTGCAGCAGAGTAACACAGAGCCAATGCAGTGGTTCTACAAACTTAATGCCATAGTACAAGTATAAAGAATATTGAAAGTTAAAATGTCTAACCCTTTTACACTCAGCCTATCTGCAGGGGTATACTGGAAGGAGCTCAAACTGATTTTTATGATCTTGCAACCAAAATATAAAAATATCAACAAGTAAACCATTTGAAAGTTATTAAAAATGAAAGAAATTTCACTAATATATAAAATAAAGAGCAAATAAATATACATTTGATGTGTTATTATAAGGAACACTAAAAAACATTTTGTAAAATAGTTCCAAATAATTAAAATTATTTTTCTCTGACAGAAATATTGCATATAATTGCATGACAGTTGTACTTCAAAGAAAAAACATTTAATTCTGAATAAAATGATACTAGTGGGATTTTTGTACCGCAGTTCGCTTGTGAAGTATGACACAAATTTATTTGCTACACACATCATTTTCATCATGACTTCTTTCTCACTGTCAAAGAATACATATGGTAACTGGAAGGAGCTCAGACTGATTTTTGTGATCTTGCAACCAAGATATAAAAATATCAACATGTAAAGAAATGAAATGGTGTATGGCTTTTAGTGCCGGGAGTGTCCGAAGACATGCTCGGCTCGCCAGGTGCAGATATTTTGATTCGACGCCTGTAGGTGATGTGCGCGTCATAATGAGGATGATGATGATGAAGACGAAACATACACCCAGCCCCCGTGCCAGCGAAATTAACCAATGATGGTTAAAATTTCCGACCCTGCCGGGAATCGAACCTGGGACCCCTGTGACCAGAGGCCAGCCCACTAACCATTTAGCCATGGAGCCGGACAACATGTAAAGAGTTTGAAAGTTATTAAAATGAAAGAAATATTACCTAATACTGTTACCGTACATTTTCTTGTTCAGATAGTTTATAAGTTTATTAATCAAAAGTAGTTTCAGCAGACTGAAGAATCTCACATTTTTTTTTTTTTTTTAATTAAAAAGCATTTGGTTTTCAGCAACTCTAATTCTATTGAATTAACATCTACTAATGAAAGCGTTGTACTTCTTTATAGGCACCACCCAGCATTAGACATTTATTTACCTATAAATGAGATATACAATTCCTTATCTGTTGACAGTTATTGTTTTGATATTTTAAAATAGAGATTATGATGGATTCAATTATTATTACCCGTCTCAATTCAGCTGGAAGGTGATGTTTCAGAATGTTTCAATTGATTAAGTCCTAGAATCCTTCTTTAGTTCTACATTATTGTATGGAATTTTACAGTCCTATACAATAATTATTGAAACACAAGTTGTACAAAATACTAGGTCTCAGTAGTATTTGTTTCAACCCCCCAAAATTCTGGCAATATCTTCAGTTCTAAAAGGTCAGATAATAATGTTCCTTCATCATTCCATTTTGAAGAAATTACAGCAAATACTGGTGAGAACATTGTCTATCTTTTTTCTCAACACTTTTAATACACACACATGTTCATAAAAAACAGAACACCTTGAAAGACGAGAGATAGGAAATTCATATTCACAGAACATGTTCATTAGTATGTTCTGCAGAAACGATTAGCATTTTAGTCACCTAGGTTAAGCATGTGTCCTGTTGTCTAGTAGGCACTGGGTCCTCCATGGTCACTGATAACTTGTTCCATGTGTGATGGCATTGATGCATATAAGGCACAAATGGCATCCTGGGGTATAGCCATCCATGCTGCGTTCACTTGGTTCCACAGTTCATCTTTGGTGGTTGGCATTGGGTCATAGAGCTGCACCCATCGTTTCACCATATCCCACACCTTTTCGATTGGCGACAAGTCCGGTGATCGGGCAGGTCAGGGCAACAGTCTGTTATCCTGTGACAACAAGAACGCACGTGTTCATGCAGCAACATGTGGTTGTACATTGTCATGCTGAAATATGGCATCTGGGGTATCATGCAAAAAGAGTATGGCTACGGGTCGCAGGATGTCATTTACATAGGTCGAACTGGTCCCAGTGCCCTGGACACGCACCAGCTGTGATTTGTGGTTGTACCCAATAGCACCCCACACTATAAGGCCTTGAGTTGGCGCTGTATGTCTTGTGCGAATGCAGTCAGTGTGATGCCTCTCCCCCTGTCGAACCAAAATGCGGCCATCATTTTCAAACAAACAGAACCTGGATTCATCTGAAAACATCTGCTATCATTCCTGTCCCCAGTGACGTTGTTCCATACACCATTGCAATCTAGCATGTTTATGCACATTAGTCAACCCAGACCATAATAAACAGCGACGGACTGTCACTCCTAATAGTGTACGATGTGTCACACTGTTCCACTGTTGCACCAGAGCCGAAGAGGATGCAGATCTGTCATGCAATGCCATTCGGATGAGAGGGGGTTTTGAATGGTGCGACCAGACCCATCTTACCAGTATAAATGGTCCGTTATTGGCAATTATAAATTTTCCAGCTCACATTCTACGGCCTCCTGTGAACCATTCTGTACACACCCGTTGCACTGTCGACACACTTCGTCCCACATGAACAGCAATTTCCCGGATGGATGCATCACGTTCTTTCATGCCAGTAATGGCCCTCTTTCAAACTCACTCATTTGACAGCACGGTTCTCGCATACGTCTGCGAGGCATCGTGCACATCTGCTCAAGTTACACTGATCCATTACCTTCGGTTTATGGCGACAACGAGAGCCGCAGGCACATTTTACCAGTCGGTGGTAGTGCACCGAAATATTGATGTGGACCTTGAAATTGACGGCCAACATGGTTCAAATGCTAATCATTTCTTCAGAACATACTAATGCACATGTGCTGTTAATATGAACTAACTATCTCTAGTCTTTCAATGTGTTCTGATTTTTATGAACACGAGTGTATTTATTCTATTTGTCAGTAATAATATGGCATTTGACTACCGTTTTTCGGTCAATCTGTATGTTACCAGCATCAGTAAGGCAGAAATTTACAAGAATTTCAATCTCTTGCAGTAAAAAAAGCTGCTGGACTTCATGGTGTTTCAGCTTACCTAATCAAGAACTGCTCATTTATTTTCTATGAAATGAAATGAAATGAAATGAAATGAAATGAAATGAAATGGCGTATGGCTTTTAGTGCCGGGAGTGTCCGAGGACATGTTTGGCTCACCAGGTGCAGGTCAATTGATTTGACTCCCATAGGCGACCTGTGAATTGTGATGAGGATGAAATTATGATGAAGACGACACATACACCCAGCCCCCGTGCCTGTGAAATTAACCAATGATGGTTAAAATCCCCGACCCTGCCGGAGTCGAACCCGGGACCCCTGTGACCAAAGGCCAGCACGCTAACCATTTAGCCATGGAGCCGGGCATTTATTTTCTATGAAACACACTTTTATCTGTTTAACTTATCACTGCTTTTTCCATAGGAATGGAAGAAAAGAGTCATTAGCCCACTACTCGAAAATGGTGATAAAACTGACAAAATGATATAGACCTGTTAAAATTTTATCTCGTATTTACCAAGCGAGTTGACCATGCAGTTAAGGTTACGCAGCTGTGATGTTGCATTTGGGAGATGGTGTATTAGAATCCTATCATTAGCAGCCCTGAAGATGGTTTTCTGTGGCTTCCCATTTTCACACCAAGTAAATGCTGGGGCTGTACCTTAATTAAGGCCATGGCTGCTGATTTCCCATCCTTACATTGCCAAAAATCTCCGATATTTCATACATACATACATACATTATCATTATAGACTGTTATGCCTTTCAGCGTTCAGTCTGCAAGCCTCTGAGAATTTACTAAACGTCGCCACAATCCTCGATTTGCAACTAGTGTTGTGGCCTCATTTAGTTCTATACCTCTTATCTTTAAATCGTTAGAAACCGAGTCTAACCATCGTCGTCTTGGCCTCCCTCTACTTCTCTTACCCTCCATAACAGAGTCCATTATTCTCCTAGGTAACCTATCCTCCTCCATTCGCCTCACATGACCCCACCACCGAAGCCGGTTTATGCGTACAGCTTCATCGAGTTCATTCCTAAATTAGCCTTTATCTCCTCATTCCGAGTACCCTCCTGCCATTGTTCCCACCTGTTTGTACCAGCAATCATTCTTGCTACTTTTATGTCTGTTACTTCTAACTTATGAATAAGATATCCTGAGTCCATCCAGCTTTCGCTCCCGTAAAGCAAAGTTGGTCTGAAAACAGACCGATGTAAAGATAGTTTCGTCTGGGAGCTGACTTCCTTCTTATAGAATACTGCTGATCGCAACTGCAAGCTCACTGCATTTGCTTTACTACACCTTGATTCAATCTCTCTTACTATATTACCATCGTGGGAGTCTTCGAGAGGGTAATTTTCATACCATACTCATTGCACCTATTTTCAAGTTTCAAGATATTAGACTGCAGGCTTTCGGCACAGTCTGCCATTAAGACCAAGTCGTCACCATAGGCCAAACTGCTTACTACATTTCCACCTAACTGAACCCCTCCCTGCCATTTTATACCTTTCAGCTGATGATCCATGTAAACTACAAACAGCAAAGGTGAAAGATTACAGCCTTGTCTAACTCCTGTAAGTACCCTGAACCAAGAACTCATTCTACCATCAATTCTCACTGAAGCCCAATTGTCAACATAAATGCCTTTGATTGATTTTAATAATCTAGTGCGACATTAAACCACCAGCAGAAAAAAGGCACGCACAATAATATTTCGTTTTTCCAACATTTTTGACTAAATTCTTGATGAAATCACTTTTTTTGTTTTAAAATTTGTTTTGTGTCACATCAACACAGACAGATCTTATGGCGACAATAAGATAGGAAAGAGCTAGGACTGGGAAGGAAACAACCATGGCCTTAATTAAGATACAGCCCCATCATTCGCCTGGTGTGCAAATAGGAAACCTCAGAAAAACCTCTTCAGGGCTGCCAACAGTAGGGTTGAACCTACTATCTCCTGAATGCAAGTTGACAACTACGTGCCCCAAACCACACAGCCACTTGCCCAGTGATGAAATCACACCTCACTTTAGAAATATTATTGATGAGCAACATGGATACTTTTCAATTCAGCACTGGTACCATTGTAAATTTATATAAAGAAAATAAAAGGACTTACAGAGAATATAAGGAATTTTGCTGACAAAATAGTTAACGGTCTTTCCATTTTTGGTGATTATTGCGCTGCTCTTCGAATTCAAATATTCCACTGTTGATATACCGTCAAGTAAATCAGCTGATTCATACATTTTGTGATATTTGTACTTTAAGTTTCTGGCATATTTTCAAGAAAAGTTATTGAGTCACTGCTTTAAAAGTCTTCCCTTGTACTTTCGATATTTCAGCAATTAATGGCAGAATTAATTTTCATTAGTGCATAGGTAGTGTCTAAGTATCAAGTATTTAGTTTCAACTTCATTCCTACTGTTTCAATTAACCTGTTATAATTAGTGTAGTTCAGAATTGAATTATAGGGTATTTATTGTAAATTGTAATGTAGTTACTTTATTAGATAGTATCTTGTCTGCTTTACTAGTATGTAATCTTTTTGACATTTCAGCATTTACCTTATGACAGCTTTCATTTCTATTAGAACATAGTAGGTTAAAAAAAACCTGCCTATACACCAAGTGAGTTGGCCGTGCGGTTAGGATCACGTAACTGTGAGCTTGCATTCGGGAGATGGTGTGTTTGAACCGCACTCTCAGCCGTCCTGTAGATGGTTTTCTGTGGTTTCCCATTTTCACCTAGGCACTACTTTAATTAAGGTCATGGTCACTACCTTCCCAATCTTAGCCGTTTCCCATCCTTTCATTGTCGAAAACCTTCAATGTGTTAGTGCGACTCTAAAAACCACTAGCAGACTGATGTATGTAGTACCCCTCAGCCCAAAGGCTGGTTTGAATTCCCAACACATTTTCCATCAGCTGTCATCTTGAGTTAACTACATTAAATCTTGGTGATTTCCACAAGTGTCTGGTAGTTCAAACATTTTCAAGAATAGTCAGTGAAAGTGTTTATTGAGAAAATTATGTTAAAATGTAAAAGTGTTTTGCATTTAAAATATGTTGTTTATGAGAGAGTCTTCCTGCGTAAATAATGCAGTATGTTCTTTCTATGCACAAACAGATATGCAACACTTTCAATTTGTTGACAGCTAGCTTCTATGATGATGATGATGATGATGATGCAAGTAAGCTTTCAGCTTTACGCAACTGTGATGGCTATGATCCAGTTATGATATCCTGGAGAAAATGAATTAAGGTGCTCATTGCCATTTTAGGCTATTCATCAGTCGCACTTAACATAGGGAGCAGTTACTGTTGTACAGAAGCAACAGCTGATATATATACACTTCCAACTTGGATACAGATACCTGGGTTGCATCTTCTGCTACGATACCATACTGAAGCCCTTCTCCACTGTAGGTACCATTGAGGTACGACGTTGGGACGTTTACCAGATGTTTCACACCGGGTCAATGTGGTCTGGGACTCACATGGGCAGGGTCGCCTTTCACCGAGTAGATGACAACCAAACCACAGCGGTATATCTGTTCAAAACTTCCACAAGCACCTTGTTCAGAAGCCAGTGACTATGCAACTTGGCTATCATGCATGAATTGAATTTGTTAAAATATGCTAGATAACTTGCAAACTTTTCTTGGAGTTGTTACGTGTATCATGGAGGAAGAAATTGTATTTATATTACCGTCCGCCTCCATAGCATAACAGTTAGCACCTACAGCTGCCGTCCTCAAAGGTCTGGGTTGAATTCTCGATACTACCAGATATTTAAGAATGCAGGAGGGCTGGTATGTAGTTAAAAGGGTACATTTAGCTCACCTCCATTCAGGGTGTACCTGAACAGAGCAGCGCCCCTCAGGAGAAGGGCACGAGTTTACTTTATTTTTCCTTCGCTGTGTTGACTTTAATTCATGAATCACACGGAAATTAGAGGGGTAGAAGAGGAATGAACGACCTGCATAAGCAGAAACATATGAGGAAGAATAAGAAAAAGAAGAGGAATGGACCTTGTTCAAAGAAATTCTTGTAAACGAAGATGAGGAAATCTGTGTGAAATCAAGTGCGACACCGATACGGAAGGTAATGCTTTGGAATGAACAGGTGAAGACTGCAATAAAAAAGAAATATGCCGAAAAAAATTAGATCACAAAACAAAAATGGGTGAAAGAAGAAATGAAGTAGCATTTGGAGAGCGAGCACAGGAATATCGGAACAAGAAGTTGGCTGTAAAACGACTAATCCAAGAAGAAAAGAAATAGTGCTGGGATGACTTCACTACCAAGACAGAGGAAGACTGTCCAGCAAGTAGGAAGTTACTATATAAAGTAGTAAAAAGTAAAAGAAGTAAAAATAGAAGCAAATGATGGTAGCTTGATAAGAACAGGGGAAGGGATCAGAGATGAAATGAAGAGGTACTTCAGCATGTTTTTAAATGGAGATGGAGACAATACCACCACTACCTACAACAACAACAATGGCAGAATAGATGAAATACAGTAAAACCAACCCTCATGAACGTGGCTTGAAGTCAAACAGCACTACAAAGCATGCGAAATGGAAAGTCCTTGGCTTCAATGATCTCACCTCAGATATGATAAAGGCAGCTGGAATACCAGGCTTAAAATTATTATATACAGTGCTCTCAGTGGTCTAGTAAGAAAAAAAAATCCCAGAAAATTGGAGAGAAGGAATCATCATCTCGCTCTTTAAAAAGGGCAACAGACGGAAATGGGGGAAACTATAGAGGCATAATGCTGTTGTCTTACATCTTCAAGCTGTTGGAAAAGATCACTGAAATGATCGTATGAATGCTACATGATCGCTGGTATCCAGGAACTGAAGGGACAGGTAGGTTTCCATCACTTCTTCAGCCATTCTTGAAATGATCTTCTGTGATTGTATACTTCAACTCTTGATCTGTAGTGATATATTGTGTCGCTTTGTAATCTACAGGCCTTTGGGCTGAACATTAGTCGTGGGAGGCCAAGGCCCATCAGGGCTCCAGTGCCATGGGCCATGGGGTTTAGTTTAATGATTAGGTTGTGGAATTTGGGGGAAGTGTTTGTCAAGAAGAACTATAGTTTTGTGTTTTTAAATCACACATATTAATGTTGGCATTATTTCGCTCCTGTGTCAGCATTTCTGAAATAAAAGGAAAGTTCTCCCTAATTATGTAATTCAAGTTGTAGGAACCTGCGTCCACTAGCTTAAGAAGAAAATACAAGTAAAGTAATATGGAGGAGATAACGAGCTACATCTTTGACTATGAACATTTCAGAAATACACTATATCATGGCTTCTGGTTCAGAGATCTACAAAAGAAAATTCCTGCGTTTACAGAATTCTTCAAAATAAAAATAAAGTTCTTCTTGATACCGAATCATCATGTTTTGGCTACAAATATAAACGTGAAGATGACTTGTTCTATTTTCCTAAAAATAAAAAATAAAACCTTCTGTACCTCATGCAGATTTACAGGATTTAACTGTAAATTGTAAAGAAGACATTTAAAATACAGATTTTTTTTTTTTAAACTATTCCATTTCTTAAATTCACAACATGAAAGCTACTGTATGAGGTGTTGCCTATCCGATGAGCTTAGGAGCCAGGCCATCCTAACATGATATTAAGGTTGGAATATACCAGGTATTAATCTAAGCTGTTCACATTAAATATATTCGAAACCATTTAACGTACAGAATAAAGATTCTGGCAATTTTTTTTAACGTTGCACTGCCATGGGTAGGTCTATAAGGTACAGCCCCAGAATTTGCCTGGTGTGAAAGCATGGAAAACTATCTTCTGGGCTACCGACAGTGGGGTTCGAATCCACTGTCTCCCGAATGCAAGCTGACCAGCTATGTGACGCTAACCGCGCAGCCACTTGCTCGGTAGTATTTTGTTTTCACAGAAATAAATCCTAATAAAGTTTCCATATTATAGCAGATGCCACTTACCGCAATATTAATTAGTCGCTGAAAACGGAGATAAGGACACAAAAGTTTGTGGATTTAACCAGAAAAACGTGTTACGTCAAAAATT
This sequence comes from Anabrus simplex, assembly GCF_040414725.1. Lineage (NCBI taxonomy): Eukaryota > Metazoa > Arthropoda > Insecta > Orthoptera > Tettigoniidae > Anabrus > Anabrus simplex. The sequence goes on along the minus strand of NC_090265.1, from coordinate 625,906,680 downwards.
TTCTTGTGAAGAGAACAGGTTTCAATGTTTCCACAGCCTTTCATTTCAATATCTGCTCTGGGAATAAGCATATTTATCTTTAAAATTATGTAATGAGTTTTGTAGGGTTTCTAGAATAGCGCTGTGTAGCCAAACCTGTATTAATATGTTTTTTCTAGTCATTTAACATCGCACTAACACATCAAAAGTTTTCAGCGACGTAAAGTTGGGAAAGGGCTAGGATTGGAAAAGGTAGGCTACTGCCCCAGCGTTTACCTGGTGTGAAAACTGGAAACCACAGAAAACCATCTTCAGGGCTGCCAACGGTGGGATTCGAATCCACCATATCCCAAAAGCAAATTTACAGCTAAGCGACCATAACCGCATGGCGAACTTGCTCGGTTTAATGTATTTTACCTGGATGAAATTCCTCTCTTAAGACTGTGCAAGAAAATCATAAAATTAATTAATCAAAATGACTTTGTATGGTACGGCTTAGGACTTACTTGATATCACTAGTGAATAGGACAGAAAAAAATCACATAGGGTACCTACTGTCAAAAAGCTTAAAAACTGACAAAGTGTTTCGCTTGTAAATCCACGATTTGTTCTTTAAATGGAATTGTACTTATTTTTGCGGCAAAAATAATACTATCTGTGTTCAATAGTGCGATTATTTTTAAAAATATAATGCCGTCTTTCGCAGAAAACATGGGTTTTAGAAATAGCAACAAGTCAAATGCTTCCTCCTGCCAGCCAAAAGTTCAACAACGTGTCAGTGAGATATTAAAATCGTATATGCTTGGTCCACCTTGTCAATATACTTTTATCATTGAAAATCATGTATTCAAACATGTTTCCGGAACATAATACATTCCCTTCATCAGTGATTATTAATGTCTCAACTTATTTACAAATATCAAAGGAAAAAACAATATAACACTTTCTTTTTTTTTTAGCCCAAAATTGAAAGTACCTGCTATTATACCGTAATTCACAATATCAATAAATGTTATTGGTAAAATTATTATTACAGAAAATGTTAATATTTAGATGATGTTGAATGAGAATCACTTCCTAAATAAATTTAAGATCCTCAAGTCTTATCTTTATCTTCTCTTTTTCTTTTCTTCCTTAAATGATTAAATGCTAGTTTATGGAATGGTTCTCATCTGTAATTCTTTCTAACTTGATTCAAAGTGATTTTTTTTTAACAAGATAAATTTCTAAACTTTCTAAAACATTCATGAATTTTCCCTTTTTGGCCGAATGTATTAATTCCATGTCACTAGAAATGTCTGTAAATTTATGATTCTTTTCAACAATATGTAGCTGACTTTTTTCATTGTTTTCCTAATTGTTTGGGCATAGATTTTCTTAACAGCGTCTGATTGAACTTCAGTAGCCAACTGAGGAGCACTTATCCTAGGATTTTTTTTTTTTAAAATCTCAAATCATTGATTCTTCTGTCTATGAGGACTTTGGGACAGGCAGTGTCTTGTTTCAGCCATATACTTTCTTCATTCTCATACCTATGGAAGATATCGGCTACCGTACTTCTCTTCATTAGCAGTATTTCAGCAGTGTTTCTAATGATTTTGACTTTGCAATGCCATACTACTATCCATCTTTGATTACTTGTTGTCTCCCTTCCCTTCTGCCCTATACTGCTTGTTTCAGTGAGAGCACATAACTTAAGTTATATAGAAATAAATTTCCAATCATTTGTCTTATACATTTTTACCATACTGGCTATGATACCAGAGATGTTAATTAATTTGTATTTTTGTTGCTAAGCTCATATCAGCGCCGAGCCACGAGAAAATGGGTAAACAGAATTTAATGAAAACAGTATGTAGAGTTGGAGAATAAGAAAGTACAGTCTAGGCTATAAATAATTTTATTCACCCTGTATGAAATGGTAGTTTAGGGGAAGGCACCTAAAATTTAGTTTTTAAATACCTATGTTAATGGTCCTATCGAAAAGTACTACACAACAAAAGGTAAGAGAATATAATATCTGATCATTTACGTTTTATTCAGTTTTACCGTACCAACTATGATAAGAGTGGTATTTCAGAGTCGGAAGAAAACTAAAATGGGAAGGCCTACAATAGTGAAAGCCCATTAAATTGATCAACAATAACATTACATTGACCATTGTTTGTTGTGATGTTCTTTGTCTCTTCTGCTGCCACTCATCTTCGATAGATGGTATTACTGCTGCGTACCGAGTATACCAGCCTACCTGAATATTGGCGGGAGATAGCTGAGGAGATAGATAACTTTCTTCCTTAGCATGCCATTCCTCTGGTTCATACATTTTCTGATAATGCTGGTACGTAACACACTGGTTCATAGTAGTATTCCAGCTATTCGATCCCTACTCTGAGGTACTGATAGGAATGAGCAGTGTACACACTTAACAGAATAATGGCAGAGGAGTGTTCATGGCTGTCTGCGGCCTGGTTATTCCAGCTCTGGAACATTGGAGGCCTGTTAGGTCAGCAGCGTAGTACTGTTTGTTAAAAGTGAGAAAATTTATGGTTTTTCATTTGATTGAGTATTTCATATGATATCATTGCTTTCAGTCACGATATTCCTACTGACCTATGTTGATTTTGGTTGGGAAAACCACTAAGACAGTCTCTCGTAGGATGTAAAAAGGCAAGTGGAGAGTGAGTATCTGCCATTATAATGAAAACTCCACAACTTTGCTGTGACTGATGTTAGGCAAGAGGGCCTATCATTACAATGAAAATTCCATAACACATTCTTCACATAAGGAAAGATGTATAGTGACTTCCCCATCGCATTTCTGGGGTAATGTTAAGACCTATGCAATTTAATACAATCTTACAACATGTACGCTACCTAACCTAGAATTCAGTACGCCGGGCTGAGTGGCTCAGACGGTTAAGGCGCTGGCCTTCTGACCCCAACTTGGCAGGTTCGATCCTGACTCAGTCCGGTGGTATTTGAAGGTGCTCAAATACGTCAGCCTCGTGTCGGTAGATTTACTGGCACGTAAAAGAACTCCTGCGGGATTAAATTCCGGCACCTCGGCGTCTCCGAAAACCGTAAAAGAGTTGTTAGTGGGACGTAAAACAAATAACATTATTATTTATTATTAGAATTCAGTACACAATGTAGAATTCCATAGTGAAGTACAGAAACATCAGTTAGTGTATAATATAGATTTTATGCAATAATCATGGGTTTTAAAACTTATTCCTAGAGAAATTTGTTTCATAATATTGACTAAAATTCATAACAGTTAAGTGCCTGAATAATGTTGTTATTACCTCTAATTCCTGTGACCTGTAGTGTAACTCCTAGATATTCACTATTACAGAATGTGTTTTCTAGAGATGGGGAGTTTCTTCTGCTGCAATGAAAAACATCAAAAAGCAGTTAGGTCCAGTGCTGTATCACACACCGTTGATTAATTTTTGCTTTGAAATATTCTTCCACAGAAAATAGTGCTTGCAACAGATAGTGTGCCATTATCAGTGCTAATATTCTATGGATTGCACATCTAAATGGTATAAAATTATCTTTTAATATTACCCTTAAACAAATGTTCTTTCTTTTTCATCAAAAGTTTGGCATCAACTGATAAAGGTTCTGTAATTTAAAATTTTGACATGGTAAACCTAAGAATAGTTAACGGGCACGTTGGACTTATTGCTGTTTCTAAAAACCCTGTTTTCCACAAAAGTACCAGTCCAATTTTAAAAATTATCACACTAAACACAGATAAACAAGATGTGTTATTTTTGCTGTCAAATTAAGTCTGGCTCTATTCAAGAAGAAAAATATTGATGTTACTGTATGAGAGACTGATCAATCACGTTAGAGAAAAAACATGTCCACTGTGTTTATGAGCCCCTCATCACGGGTCATCTCCATATCAAGTGGAGTGGCCATGCGTGTCAACGTACTACGGCTGTGGAGCTAAGCGCTGCATTCAAGAGACGCGTGGGTTCGAACCCCACCATTGGCTGTTCTGAGAATGGTTTTCCTGTGGTTTCCCATTTTCACTTCCAGGCAAATGCCGGGATAGTTCCTATTCATAGGACACAGCCAATTCCTTCCACCTCCTTACCCAGTTTCATTCATTTCCTCTTCAATAGCTGAGGTTGGCATCAGGAAGAGCATCCGGCCATAAAGAAAAGCCATATAAATTCATCTCGCCTCATCCCTGACCCCATATCAAGAAACAAAACTACAGTCAGTAACAGTTTTGTTAATACAGCTGGAATGTGAATACAGTTTGGCTGCTTTATGAAATAAATATATACATAGACAAGTCAATTAGTATTTGCAATTTTGCTCTAATTGTCTTTAGGTTGGCTCTATGGTGTTGTGTGCTCACCAGCCACTAGATGGCACTGTTGTCTATATCTGTGGTAGGTTCAGCATTATCAGATCAGTACAGCTTGCGCTGTTGCAACATAAAGATAGCCGCGCCACTCTTCATTTGCACCAAGGAATAACAGTGTTCTGTAATCCGCTTTTTGTGGTCTGAAGGTGTACCAGGAGCGGAAATCCATAGAAGACTTTCAGCCCAATATGAGGACAATGTTTGGCCACAGCGAAGTGTTTACCAGTGGATTGAAGAGTTCAAAAGGGGTCGCACGAATGTGAAGGATGAGGAAAGATCCGGGTGTCCATCTGCAGCTGTTACTGCTGCCAATATTGAACAAGTGTGTGATATGATCCTGTTTAACAGATGAGCGACTGTTGATGACATGGCAAACCGTATGCACATTAGTCATGGTTCTGCATATGAAATCAGCACGTGAAGGAAGCAGTGCATACGTAGCTTGCTGCGTAAACAAAAACCTTTTTTTGCAGAGGGTATCAGAAAGCTTGTGCATTGAAAGGCACTTTGAAAAATAATATCAATATAAAAGTGTGTACTCTTTTTGTAATAAATTATAAGAATTGATTGCAGATACTTATTGACTTGCCCTTATATATTCGTTTACACTTTCCTGGTAGGAACCTGATAAAGCATAATGTCTATTTTTAACACATGTACTCAAATATTACGTATCACATTCAGAAAATATATGGACAATATCAGAAAAAGCACAAAAAAACTGAGCTTCCTTTTACAACTTTTCTGTTTGTACACTTGCAAGTTAGTCCCACCTCTCAGCAATTAGCTGCCATGTTCTACTTCAGCCCTACCTGTAGCTTACTTGTTTACACTCCAATAATGCATTGATAAAGAGAAGAGAGCTCTCAGATGACCTGAAGAAAATAATTGTCCAGCTTGCTCTTAAGGGGAAATAATTAAAGGAAACAAGTAAAATTATTGGTAAAACACATTGAACAATCCAGCATATCATCAATAAATTTAAATAAGAGGGTATGTGGAAGAATTTGAGACAAAAAATAAGAGAGAAAATTAAGTGAAAGGGATGAAAGATACATTTTTGCAGCAAATCAGACATAATCCTAAGTGTACCAAAACTGTGCACTGTTGTACAACACAACCTGCAAAAGGAACTTTCTAACCAGACTATACGTCGTGTTTTTTGGAAAAACGGCTACCGTGACCAAGTTCAAAGCAAGAAGCCTTTCGTTAGTGCAACAAACAGATTGAAGAGATTGATGTTCACAAAGGACTATGTTTCAAAAGGTCAAGATGTTTGGGATTGAGTCGTATGGTCCAAAGAGACAAAAATAAATTTGGTTTGGCTGGAAGCTGCAGAGTTTGAAGAAAGCCTTAAACAGCATACCATATAGAAAATACTGTCCCAACAGTGAAACATGGAGATGGTTCCCTTGTGTTATGGGCCTGTATGTCCTCTAAAGGAGTGGGAAATCTTGAATTCATTGATGGAATAATAGACAAAACTGTGTATAGGGATATATTGGCAAAAAAACTTGGAAGATGGTGCCCAAAAAATGGACTTTCAAGGTAATTACATGTTTCAACATGATAATGACCCTAAACGTGCTTCAGAACTTGTAACAACCTGGCTGATTTGGAACATTCCTCATAAACTCGTCCTCAATCAGCAGATTTAAATCTAATTGAACATTTATTGAATATTGGAAAGGAGGGTCATAAACTGCAAGAGTACATTCATACCGGAACTCTGAAGAGTCAATACAGAAGAATGGAAAAAAATCAGTCCACAGCAATGCAAGAAACTAGTTTCTTCTGTGCAAAGACGAAGCAAGGAAGTTATTAAGGCAAAGGGTTATACCACACGATACCGGTACTAATATTGTGCAAGTGTCAATTTTTGTGTGTTTGAAATAATGCCTAGAATGAAGTATACGAATACAAAAGTTGTCTGAAAGTTCAGTTTTTGTGTTTTCTGAGATTGTTCATATATCTTCTGAAGTTGATATGTTCATGTTGAAGTTCATATATTAAAAATAGATGTCATACTTTATCATGCTACTACCAGCATTAGATTTTGTCTCAGATAGGGCCCCATTGTCACAGACGTGCAGGTTGCGTATACGGTGTCAAATCGAAAGACCTGCATCAGGTCAGGTCTCTCTAGAGGCCACACGCCATTATTATAAACAGAAAAGTGCTAACAAATATATATTTATTTCACAAAATAGCTAACTTGTACTCACATTCCAGCTGTACGAACAAAAACTGCTGACTGTACATCACAATTCATACCTGTGAAAACGGAATATTGTTATCTTAAATGGCTTAGAAAATATTTACGATGAGTATAGTTTACCCATCCTGTAGATCCCTATTATTGGCATACTTGGGCTGCATAGTATACAGTGACTCTCATTAATAGTTGGCCAGAACTGCTCTTTTCCTATTACTGTCTTTATCGTAAACTGGAAAGAGGAATAAAAATTAGGTGGGTCAACGGAAGGATGTACTGAAGTACCAAAATATACATACTAAAAACTAGTGTCAGAGTTTTATAGTAATGATGGAAAGAACACATGGTAGAGTTGGGAATAGAACTAAGCACAACAATACATGTTTATTTTGAAGCTATCTTCTTCCCATCCTATTACACATAGAAAACTCAAATTTTAGACCAGCACTATATAGTTTTTCTTTAACCTAAAACAAAAAATATGGCATGATTTATGCATTAATTTCCAGAACAAAATATTTTTAAATTGAATGTGTAAAATATTATTTTTTAATATATTTTTCTCTAAAGGTGCACTTTTCTCAGAATGCGGCCCAGAGAAAGAGCAACAAAATTTCATACATATGATTCATAGATATAGATTTAAATAATAGGTGAGATATTGTATTAATTTTATTGACAATTTGATTATACAAATATTAATGTTGAACCACCATATTTTGATAACTTTTTTACAGTATTTAATATGTTTCTTTTTTTGTGATCAACATTTTACTTAGTTCCAAGATATCTTTCATCTGTTATATAGCTACTATCCCTGTGGATACCCTCAACAAATATTACTTTGATTGGTTCAACGGTTTCTGAGAAAAGTGTACCTTTAGAGAAAAATACATTAAAAATATTTTTGTTGTTTTGTTTTTTGAATTGAGCCTCAATGGGCTGCATGTTGACAACATATCTCATTTTCAGTGTCTGTGTCCTGTTCGTCTGTGAACTTAGACATCCTGCCAGTATCTCTTGAGCCCGTCGATCAGTGCTTTCTTCCACTCCTTTGGTAAAGGGCCACTCCATCATCTGGGTTCTGTCTCCACCATAAAACCCTGATAGCTTTTCAACATCCTTCTGAAACTAACCGACATTGATTTTATCCTCCATTATGCCCATCTCTCTCAGATCTTTCTCACACTCTTTGACCCATCTCATCATAGATGCCTTTGGTTTTAGAAAATTCCAGATTTTCTTTGTGAGCCAGTCAATATTCATATGGAAGATGTGCCCATAAAACAGCGATTGCTGTTGTTACCGGTGCCATCGTGCTGTATGCATCTTTTTTGGATTACAGTCGAACCTGTCAGTCAACCCATCCGTTGCCTAAGATCTTTCATAGTAGTCTGCGTTTTCTTTTAAGTAGTTGTAGTAGGCCCAGTATTTGGGAAGCAAGGCTCTGCCTGTCACAAGTCAAGACTAAGGGTGAGTGGTAAAGGAATAACACTTCTTTAAAAAACCTTGGTCCAGCTGGCCCGGCTGGTAGTACCTCGTAAGGGCCCCAAGCAGGGTTACGGTGAAGATGGTCAACGGTTTCTGAAAGCGGATGAGGACATCCATGCTCCAATGGTGGATAAAGCAGAGAGCAGCGTCTGTTCTTCAGTGAAGAGACTGCAAAAGGCATGTGTACTCCAGAGGAGCAGCTTATTATCCAGCTTCAGGGCTTACAACCTCAGTTCTATTACCAGGAAGGAGCGATCCGACCGACTCTTTTATTAAAAGTAATATTTTACGGATGAAATTTAAATTTTTTTCCCTGAAAATGATTCATAAATAATGCCATTTTCTTGTTTTGTTTTGGGTTAAGGAAGAACTATATATAGTGCATGTATAAAATTTGAGTGTTCTATGTGTAGTAGTATGAGAGTAAGGTGGCATCATAAAAATGTATTGTTGTGCGTAGTTCTGTTCCTAACTCTACCATGTGTCCTTACAGCGTATATTTTTCAAGTGCCATAGGAGTGCTCCACTATAATATTCGGCAACACCTCGTGTTTACCATCCACAGGACCGTCGCCTCACTCAAGCACAGGTTCTCTGTACGTCCTGGCATTGACGTGCTGCTGCACAGATACACATTTGAGCAATGTCAACTGATAATATTTGATCATGAAGGACATATGGACACATTCTAATCCTTAAGGTCACATGGTAGGGTTGGAAATAGAACTAAGCACAACAATACATGTTTTTACGCCACCACCTTATTCTCATCCTATTACACATAGAACACTCAAATTTTACATGGGATGTATCAAAGGTAATAAACAAATTTTTTAATATATCTAGTAGCACAATAGGAGACATGATGAAAGGATTCAACAAGGAGGACAGGCTTGGAGTCAGATCATTGAAAACGTCAGCGCAAGAAACTCGCTAAACAAGAACAGTGGATATCAATTAGGAAAATAAGTAAATATCTCAGGCGTAGTAATTAGCAGAACAACTGTTCAATAAGTGTAGTGCGCCGAGTTACGAGGAAGGAGGATATAATCAATCAGTCATCCTCTGATCTGCATTTAGGACTCGCACACGTAGCAGACACTCTATCGTTTGTTTATCTAGTTTGTTTTGTTAAATTATATCAAAGAAGTTGGAAATTTATCAAACACATCCTTTCGTAAATTATTTCAATCTCTAACTCCTCTTCCTATAAATAAGTATTCTCCCCAATTTGTCCTCTTGAATTCCAACTTCATCTTCATATTGTGATCTTTCTTACTTTTAAAAACTCCTCTCAAGCTCATTCATCTACTAACTCTCCACTGACAGCTCGGAACATTCCGCTTAGTCGAGCTGTTAGTCTCCTTACTCCCAAGTTCTCCCAGCACAAAGTTTGCAATATTTTCATAACACTACTCATTTGCCAGAAATTGCCCAGAAAAAATCACGCTCCTTTCCTTTGGATCTTTTCCAGTTCTCAAATCAAGAAATCTTGGTTGGGGTTCTTAACAGTTCTTACCAGTGGTAGATTTGGCAGAAAGAAAACCTTCATTAGTGAAGTAAACAGAAAGAAGTACCAGGAACTGTGTATTTTGTATTCTTAGGACGTCAGCTAAGGCCATAATGGTGACCATGGCTGCACCATGGTTCGACAGCTCTGCATTCGGACCGACCAACAGAGCAGAGCAGGCTTTGGCTTACCGGTGGCCACGGCTCTGCAGCTCTGCATTCGGGAGACAGAGAGAAGTTGGTGCCCACAATCAGCTGTCCTGAGAATGATTTTTGATAGTTTTCAATTCTCCTGTACTGAGGCGAATGTCAGGACAGTTCCTAGCATAGGCCATGGCCGCCAACCCCCTCACTTTCTCCAAACATCATCTTCACCGCTCCAAATATCCTTGGCCTGAGAGAAGGTGTAACCTTCTAAGAAACATTGTGTAATCTTAGTAGTGTTCTTAGGAGGTGCTATTTATTTGGACATTTGGGTGGCCGAATAATGTTTGTAAGTGACTATGGTATTTAGTGTGTCTCATAAAACAATGTATTTTTTATGTAATGCTCAATAAGATTCCTTTACCGTATTTTTAATGCTATATCTTGAGAAGAATGAATGTTATTGTAAGCTTACAAAGTTTTATTTAATGGCAGTGTTAATAAAACCATCCAAAATATCCTTAATTGGCACATGGTGAATATTAAAAGAAGTCACTGTAAAAGCCTGGAAACTAAGAGAGCCTTTTGCAGCCAAATGAGGCATTTAGGGCAGTCACCCAGGTGGCAGGTTCCCTATATGTTGTTCTTCTAGCCTTTTCTTAAATGAGACACTAGCTTTTATAACCTCAGACTGTTGCTTGAATGAATGAATGAATAAATAAATATCGTCGCCATAAGACCTATCTGAGTCGGTGCGACGTAAAGCAACTAGCAAAAAAAAAAATAAATAAATAAATAAATAAATAATAATAATGGTTTTACGTCTAACTATTTTTCGGTTTTTGGAGATGTCGGGATACTGTCCCACAGGAATTCCTTGACGTGCCACTAAATTTACAGGCATGAGGCTGGAGTATTTGCTTTCATTCTTATATAAGCGGATCGAGCCAGGTGTCAAACCTACCTACTTGGGCTCAGAAAGCTTGATTAAGTAAGTCTGTATTCAATTTCATCGACATTAGCTAAAGAAAAATGATAAAAATTATAACTTTTCATATTCTAAATGGGTTCTTTTTGTTAACAATGAAATAGTGTAACAGTATGCAGGTACCCAGTATTTACTCTTTAACCGATTAATAACTGCAATAATAATTAGTCACTATTGATCTGCATTTAGGGCAGTCACCCAGATGGCAGGTTCCCTATATGTTGTTTTCCTAGCCTTTTCTTAAACGATTGCAAAGAAATAGGAAATTTATTGAACATCTCCCTTGGTGAGTTATTCCAAACCCCAGCTCCCCTTGCTATAAATGAATATTTGCCCCAATTTGTCCTCTTGATATGAAGGTACCCATTTTGACCACCTGGTAGATCATTATAAAGTTACCGGTAATTTTAAATTAGTAATCAAAATGTGACGTTCTATCCTAACTTTATCCGCAGAAAATATACTGAGAAAATACCAGTAATGTATTTGGAAACTTAACAGAAGTTAATTTTTGACTTTTACTTTCATATAATATTTAGCTTATCGTTAGCAGTTATAGCTACAATGATCAAACATAAGTACTGTAATATGAGCTTAAATAATAACATGCGTTAACTACAGTGCTATCAATTTTAAGAGACACTGGAGTGCTGGAATTTTCCGTAGGAATGAGGTTCTCTAACATTCCAATAAATCTACTAACATGTCCCAGCCCCATACCCATTTGATACGATCTTACATGCCAGCTGAATGCATTGAGGTGAAATCCTGCAACCTTAAGCATAGGAGGCAAGAGCTTAATCAACTAGGCCTATGGTAGGCAGTCGCTCATCTGACTACGAATATTTGTTTCATGAAATGCCTATCATCATCTTAGCATTCTCCCCGTATTGACATAGGATCCTGATAAAACATAAAATAAAAAATGGCTATAGTTGCTTCAACAGGAGTAACGTATTAATAACCCCTTCAGGGTTCGGAATGAAAACATTGTGTAATCTTAGTAGTATTCTTACTTAGGAGGTGCTATTTATTTGGACATTTAGGTGAACAAATATTTAAGTGACTGTGATATTTAGGGCTTCTCACAAAACAATGTATTTTTTATCTAGTGTTCAAGAAGATACCTTTTATTTGTACTGTAAATCGGGGCTACTTTGCACCGTTTTTGATAGTTAATCAAAGAAAATTCCTGTAAGGCACATCTAATTAGTGAAATTACTTTTGACAATGATGTTTGTATATTCTAAGACAATATGAAAAGAGTTCTATTACCATAAAAATCCATACAAATATCATTTATGTTTTAAAAGTGGTTCAAAGTATTCCATAGGTTCGGGTTTACTCCTAATATACCAATGATTTTGAAGCAAGATAATATCTTGGAGAAATGTGGCCCTACTTAAAATTTATTGTGTTACCCTCTAGCACCACGGGGAACTGATAGGAAGTGGATTCTTTTGGTATTAAAGGGGGAAAAAAAAAAAAATCATAATTCAAGTACAAGTGCAACTCATTGTATTCAACACATAAAAAAAAAGCAACTAACATTATTGAAAGTAATATTTACAGACTTCCATCACCATCAACCAACTCTGGGACTGAGAAAATGCCCCTTTTGCTCACATTTTTTTGGGGGGAGGGGGGGGGGTCGGGGGGTTTTTCATACCTCCAACTATTTTCTCCCATTTGTAAAAAAGTTTGTCTATTCACTGGCCTTTTCCAGCTATTACGTGATTTCACCACGGCACTCACTGTCGATCCATCCACATTAAAACTTTCAGTAATACCTGGGTAATGTTCATTTTCATAATTTACAACTACAAACGCACCAATCTGTTTGTCGATTGATTTCAGCTCTTTTTGAAGTTTTAATAGGGTCTCTTCATCCCGTGCAGGTGCTGTTAACTCTTCCATTCTCTTTTATTCTAAATGATTCCCAATCTTCATCTGAACTTTCATAAAGAATCTGCTTGTAGAATGACTCCTCATCGCTAGGAACCACAAGAGATTTCCTATTTTTTTCTCTTCTTGTGTGGTCTGACTGATTTGGAAGATTGACTAGTACTAGACTCTGGTTCACAAGCATTTTTGATTGCAGTTGAACTCGAATTTAGTTGCATTTCAAGCAATTCGTCATGAGACAGACTTTTCCCTGTGGGTACGTTAATTTTCTTCTTCCTTGCAAGCTTTGGTTTTACTGTAAATGCAGCTCTTGTAGACTTCAAGGCATCAAAGAAAGCTGAGATGACAGCAGATGGCTCAACTTATTTCCTGGCAATCCTATCATCACACGGGTGATTCCCACATTTGCAGAATCCACTTTCAAGAGTTTTCTTGAAATTTGGCTCCAAAATCTCAAGGACATGTTTCAGTAGTGGTGGAAAGTACTGCCTCGGTAAAACAGAACTGCTTAGACCCTCAGGAGTTGCTTTACAGTCTGACAGACCTTTCTCCAAGCCACTTTCATTGGTCTAAAGAAGGCAACGCTAGAGGTTGCATCAGATGTGTACTGTTAGGTAGTAAGCCGACAAATTCAATGTTTTCATCTCATTTACACTTCTCGTCCGGCTCCATGGATAAATGGTTAGCATGCTGGCCTTTGGTCACAGGGGTCCCGGGTTCGATTCCCGGCAGGGTCGGGAATTGTAACCATAATTGGTTAATTTCGCTGGCACGGGGACTGGGTGTATGTGTCGTCTTCATCATCATTTCATCCTCATCACGACACGCAGGTCGCCTACGGGCGTCAAATAGAAAGACCTGCATGTGGTGAGCCGAACTTGTCCTCGGACACTCCCGGCACTAAAAGCCATTTGCCATTTCATTTACACTTCTGAAAAATCGTAACACTGAGATGAGTGGATAGATTGTCAGCAATGAGAACTTTCTTTCCCAGTACCGGTAGTTTCTTTAGTCTTGGCAACACATGTCTTTCAAACCAGTCGTTAAAAGCGTGTGCATCAAACCAACCTGATTTAGTGCTTCCAGGAGGCCCGGGTTCGATTCCCGGCTCTGCCATGAAATTTGAAAAGTTGTACGAGGGCTGGGTCCACTCAACCTCGGGAGATCAACTGAATAGAGGTGGGTTCGATCAGCCATCCTGGAAATGGTTTTCCACTTCTCCTCCAGGCAAATGCTGGGATGGTACCTAACTTAAGGCCACGGCCGCTTCCTTCCCACTTCCTTGTCTATCCCTTCCAATCTTCCCATCCCTCACAAGGCCCCTTTTCAGCATAGCAGGTGAAGCCACCTGGGGGAGGTACTGGTCCTCCTCTCCACCCCGACTCAAAGTCTCACGCTCCAGGACACTGCCCTTGAGGTAGTAGAGGTGGGATCAGTGGCGGCGCGTTGATAAAGTGTCTGGGGGTTCACTGCTGTCGGAAATAACGTGTTGAGATTTATTGTTACTTGATGTTTACATAGATGTAAAGTAGTGACATTGCTTGATTAGAAACGCGACTTTCCTTTGAAGGGACATGGCTACAACTCGAAGAAGTTACCAAAATAATGAAGATGAAGGACAGAGAATATGATGTGCAATTACTTAAAGCTGATCCAATTTCCTCTGATTTTGGAGACGTTGCTTGTGTACAAATAAGTTCTTCAAGAACGACGTAGGCAGACTACTGTTGTTTATGTATTGACGTATTTTGCTGCTTACTTTTATAAAAACACGTATTGCTAATGAAAGGCTCCAGGGGCTCTCAACTTGGGAGCGTGGGTTGGCGACCACGGGGCCCTTAGCAAGGTCCTGGCATTGCTTCCACTTACTTGCACCAGGATCCTTACTTTCATCTACCCTGCCCGACCTCTCTTGATCAAGTCTTGTTCTTTTCCGACCCCGACAGTATTAGAGCACTCGAGGCCTAGAGAGTCTTTCATTTTCACGCCCTTCGCGGCCTTTGGCTTTCTTTGGCCGACACCTTCATTTTCGAAGCGTAAGATTCCTTCCATTTTTTCTTTATGATTAGTGTTATATAGAGGACTAACTGATTAACCCGTGCTTCGCTGCGGAATTCTTGATTAGGTAGTGTACACGTTGTGAGTAAGATTGTATTAAATTGCATAGTTATTAACATTACTCCAGAAACGCGATGGGGAATTCACCATACGTCTTTTCTCATGGAAGACTGGTTTAGGGAATTTTCATGTTAATGGTAGGCCCTGTTGCCTACCATCAGTTACAATCAAGTTGTAGAATTTTCATTATAATGGCAGACACTCACTCTCCATATGCCTTTTTACAACATCAGAAAGAGTGGTTTTCCCAACTGAAATCAACACATATCATTATAATGGCGTCAGTAGAAATGTTGCGATTAAATGAAAAACCACACATTTTCTCACTTTTAACGAAATGTACTACGCTTCCACTTTGTTATTATTCTGTTAAGTTTGCACACTGAGCATTCCAAACAGCGCCTCAGAGTAGGGGTCGAATAGCTGGAATACTGTGATGAACCAGTGTGTTACGTACCAGCAGTATCAGAAAATGTATAACCAGAGGAATGGCATGCTAAAGAAGAAAGTTATCCAACTCCCTAGCTACTTCCCGCCAATATTCAGACAGGCCGTCATACTAGGTACGCAGCAGTAGCCCCATCTATCGAAGATGAGTGGCAGCATAAACGACAAAGAACATCACAACAAACAATGGTCCATGTAATGTTATTGTTGATCGATTTCATGAGCTTTCGATATTGTAGGCCCCCAGATTTCGTTTCCTTCCAGTCTGAAATACTACTATTACCGTCGTCGGTACGGTAAAACTGAATAAAACATAAATGATCGGAAATGGTATTCTCTATAACTTTTTTACGTAGTACTTTTCGATACGACCAAGAACATACAAAAAATTATATTTTTGGCGCCTTCCCCTGAACTACCATTTCGTCCAGGGTGAATAAAATTATTTAGAGCCTAAACTGTAGTTTCTTATTCCCCGACTCTACAGACCGATTTTCATTAAATTCTGTTTATCCATTATCTTGTGGCTCGGTGATGATATGGACTTAGCAACAAAATTACAAATTAATGAATATCTCTGTTATCATATTCGTAACGGCAAGAATGTATAAGACATAAATGATCGGAAATTTAATTCTATATAACTTTAGGTATGTAGTAATTATCGATAGGACCGCTAATGGCATACATATTTGAGAATTAAATTTTAGGCCTTCCCCTAAACTGCCATTTCACTCAGCGTTAATAAAATTATTTACGGCCTAGATTGTAGTGACTTATTTTCAGCCTTTACATACCGATTTTTATTAAATTTTCTTCAGCCGTTTTCTCATGATGCGTGTACATACATACAGACAGACAGAAATTACGGAAAACGAAAAAGTGCATTTCCTCGTTACTGTGGACACGACCGTTACAGACATACAATTCTCAGCTATGTACAGACAAAACTCTTATTTTATATATAGATGGTTGCCTAGTTGTATTTCCTGTTAAAACAATAATGGCCATCACCACTTACAAATGAAACGACTCATTAATTACAAAAAGACAAGCTACGAACGCCTGTTGATTCTATACAAAACGTAGTTACCAAAATATTCTGGCTCATTATGGTTAATTACATCAGAACTGCAAAATCGTCAAATTAAAACCCCTCAAAAACCTACCACATACGGCAAGGCCTGTCTACTGCATACGGCAAACTTTAACCGCGCGCTCTAACAGTGCTTCGGCTAATTTCGGAACTGCTCGATGTAACTCGTGTCTATCGCTGGTCCAGTCGCCAGCGATTCCTGGGCTATGTTTTCCCTGCTCCTCACAGCCCCTCGCCTTGTGCACCCTCCTTACGTCTCACTGCCCTGCTACCACAGTCCTGAAATTGAACCTCTCCGCTGGTTCCGAAGAGCAACAGAGTGCTGATGTCAAAAATACCGCTACGCGCGTGGATATACAGAGCATATTAAAGGAACAGGCTGTAATATACCATTTTACATAGACTTATTAATTTCTAGGGGGTTCACTGAACCACTGAACATATAGCACGCACCGCCACTGGGTGGGATCCTCGCTGAGTCAAAGGGAAAACTAATCCTGGAGGGTAAACAGATTAAGAAAGAAATATTAACACATCGTATTGTTTTATATGTATGTTACTGGCCCAGAAAACCGAGAATAAACTGAAATGGTAGCAGATTAGTACGGCAGTTCTTCATCAAAAGAGGTGAGCGTGTAAGTATAATGTTGTTATTGTCTTTACGTCCCACTATTTTGTCTCACGGGCGTTCTTTTACGTGCCAGTAAATCTTCGGACACGAGACTGATGTATTTGAGTACCGTCTAATACCCTCGAACTGAGGCGGAATGGAACCGTTAGTTTCAGCTAAGAAGGCTAGCGCTCTACCGTCTGAGCTTCTTAAGCCCGGCAGGTGAAAACGTGTTCTGACTTCTGACACTAATGTCAAAACTAAGTTCAATTATGTGACGGGGGAAATAAAATGCGTACTCGTATATAGCCTAGTATTCCTTGTTATTCTTCCAAATAACGAATTACGAATTTTAAGCTCTAAACTCCGGATTATTTTATTAATTTTATTTGTCGATACGTTGTAATAATAATTAGGTACCGTACATTGTTAAATGAAGAATATTCGCGTATTTTTAAACAAATTAACAAGATGAGTTATATTTGCTTTATTTCTTTCTCAGCTCCATAAATAATTTGTGTATTATTTAATCGTCGATTGTACCAGAACAATCTGAAATGCAAGGCATAGAAAACTCGTTCACTAGTTCGTAATTTTGGTAGGGGTGGTCCTCTGTCCTCGAACCTGATTCGCTGTTGCGTCATTGAACTGGAATGAATTGTAATTGGTTGGTACTGAATTTGCGATTCGCCTCCGTCGACTCTTAGTCAGCGGGGCTGACTCAGCCCTGGGGGGCTTGGAAGAATCGTTCGTGCTAAAGCTCTCCGAAGTTCTGCTCTTTCTAAGGCAAAGTGCCATCGCTGCCCAGTGGAACTCATCGATTTTGAACAAGAGAAGGTAATATTGCACTATAATGATTTGCTATTTTAATTCTTCAAAGGGAAGATGACTTAATAGAGGATAGACCATTCGTATGTTTAATATCTATACCGTGTGTTTAGTACTATATAACTTATTGTAACTCTAAAATGAAACTTTTCGTTTAACGGGTATTTATTAGAAACTGCTGCTGGGAGCGTAGACTCTTAACTGCACGTGCTCACTTATACCTATGTACCAATATACGAGAGAGACAAATAGCAGCGATCGTATAGTGGTGATCGGTGCAGGATAGAAATGATTTCTAATAAGAACTATACAATAATTTGTAAATTTCTTTGAAATGTAATTGGTAAACTGAAAAAAAAAAGTATTTAGGTGAAAAGCTAATTCTGGAAATTGTACAATACAACGCAAGTGCATGAAAACTAATAGTGTTCCTAATGGGGAAGGGGTTCTTATTACGTTAGTAGTGTAATATACCTATTAAATCGTGGAGACGTTAAAAAAATGAATTAAAAGTAGAATTTAAGAATACCGTACGTCTTAAGTTTGTCCTCAAGAACCTTAAGATTAATAGCGTCCCCATTTTACTTTGTCAACTGATGAGTACCGGTAGCTTGCGAATCACATGCATGGTCCTTGAATTGAACTGCGTTTTAATCTGTATCTTTAGAGATTTGGAGGTTTTTCTGCATTGACATCTAAAGGGACGAACACAGTATATGGGTTTCGTATTCCTTTTACCCAATTCCACTAGACTGCTAAAGGATATTAACTCAACGCCTGTTGTCTCAGAGCCTCTGGACATGCTGAAAATCGGCTGGAGCAGTTGTGCTGCGTACAAAGTTCAGTTCGTTAGCTACAAGTAAGAATGCTAAATTTTGAGCATAGTAGACAGCAAATATCTTAAGAGTTCCCTGACAAAGGACAGTCATTAAGTCCTCACCGTACGTGTCCTTGAATAAGTACATAAAATAAGTTACCTACAGAAATACTTCTCTAAATTACACTTGTGGTTCCATAAAAATGTGTCCAACTTGGAGTGTGTTAAGATAAGGGGACCGGAAACAAATGTTTACTGCGGGTACTACGGTAGCTTATTACAATAAGGCAATACTGTAATATTTACTATTTAAGTATTTATGTACCATAATTTACATGTTTTTGTATTTATAAGTAGTACCGGTATCGTACACCAAATAGAATGCCCCGGAAGATTTTCCTGGGAGGCTACCTACAGTTCTTGCTTGCATAGAGCGAAAGAGGCCGTTGCATGGATAAAGTCCTGTGACTTAGTCTGGCTGTGGAGTGGGTTTTTTTTTTTTTTTTCGTTTGAATATAGTCTTATCAGTAATCCATAATGGTGCATACGATTTTAGACTTACATTTTAAACATTTGTATTCTCAATCCGTATCTTACATATACAGAGGTAGTATAAGATAGTGTGAATCCCACATAAGGTAAACTTGTGTGTGGGCTTCAAAAATACAATAGCTAGATTATGTATATCATGGCATCTAGTGAATATAATTTACTCCATTATCATTTTGGTGATATTTAACTACAGTAATTTTATGAACTGTATTTCTGCATTTGGTGTAATAGGCCTAAACAGGAAGCTGGAAAGGAGGGATATGAGTTAAGGAGAAGGTTGGTTTCTTAGTAGAGAAGAATAGTGTGCAAATTGATTTCAATATTATAATGGAAACTTACAAGTTGATCTACTTTGTAATAATTGGTAATGAGCCATGTTCTTCAGGGTATTCTGATTGCCACTGATTACGTCCACAGGTAATGCATTATACATCCGTGGTCCTAGACAGCTTAGATTTATTTGTCCAAGTAAAGTGTTCCGGTGTGGTATACTTATTCCCAGTTCTGTCTTGCAGCCTAGTGCAAATTTTTGGCTTGTGTTCTTTGCAGAAGAGCTTTAAACTTTTGATAAATAATAATCATGCTTACAAAGTTAGCTTACATACGTAATTACATCACTTCTTGAAAACTAAATCTGTCGCTGCTTTTTCTTTTATCTTTGATTTTGTCCACTCTTTCCACTGTTGCAATCAACTTTTTTTCTATCATTCCGAGGTTATGTTTGAAAAGTCTTTCACACTCTCAGTGGTCCTGCGTAGATGGGAACAACTGTTTTTCTCCTGCTGCTCATTCATTTCTTCTAAAGATTCTTCGGAATTCACTTGATTTGAAATCACGTTCTGCAGCACCATCCACGTCCGGCAGTTAATCCCAAAATTCTTGGAGAGAGCAACTTATTTCCATCGCGTTCAGGAGGAAATCCTGATCGCCGGAAAAACTTGATGGTCAACGGATTTTTTTTTTTCAGGCACTATAAATCCAACGAGTTGCGTCTAACACACGAACGCTGTATCTGCTAATCAGAATTTTTTTCTGTAGTGCACTTTTACAGACTGTTATGCCTCTATCTAGAGCAGAGGTGCTCAGCTGGGCGCCCATTCAGGCTAGCCCAGTGCGGCCGGGCTGGTCTGACGTAAATACTAGCCGTTCACGTAGCAAGCATAAGTCACAGCGAAGCGAGAGCAAACGCCCTTTGCATGAAGGGAACGGTGACGTTCGGTTGTCATTACGAAGCTCTCCTCCACTATTCAGCAAAATGCTGAATGGGGTACAGTATTTAAGAAAAAGAAAAAAACGCTGTAATCGCAAGAAACAGACCTTTTCAAGATATTCATGTTTGACTTAAACTGCGCTCGATATAAACTCACTTGTAATTTCTTATATTTATACTTCCATGGAGAACACACATTTTTTGTTTTAAAATTTACAAAAGGTACATGGTTTAAGCGTACACGCTACGGTTTACAATTCTTTGGATAGACATGACGGTATTTCCATTTCTTAATAGGTAAAATTCCTGTTATTCATTCAGCAAAAGTAATATATTTACATAATTCAACAATTTTACTGCTTGATTTTGCACAGTGTTATTGTTTGAATCTCCCTACTCACTGAATTGGAAAACGGTAGGCCTATTCGAAACTAATCAGGCGTCAGATGATAATAGCTAGCCTCTAAATGGCGAGGGAGTTTCATATCGAGTGGGGGCATAGATATTTACTATCCAAGATTAAAGTACGATGTAAATCTATCTACCAAATAGATGAACAGCGTCTCCAAATAAATAACCTAACTGATCTTATTCCCGGTAAATTATTTGATTGTTGGTGAGTTTAGGCCTATCAGATAATTTAAACCTAAGCAACCACCAGTGGCGTATGTTGGAATCAAGACGTGGGCTACCAGTAGACTTACGTTACCCCATTTCGATGGTTGGTTTAGTGAACGTCAAGCCTTCAGCGTTTTGAGCTGCAGCCAATAGCCAACGGAGAAGCCTGTTGTGTTGTGAAGGCTGCTTTACAAGCTACTGCCCTGGCCTCTGTTACTGCCCATGCTCAACCCGTAATCAGTGGAGATGGTAGCCCTCATACTGTTAATTCCCCTGGCTTGGGGATTGGATGTTTATGACGTCTTCGCCATTCATTTTATCCTCATTAGGACACCACCAAGCCTATGCAGATGCCATCCATTATTATTATTATTATTATTATTAAATGCAAATGATGAACTTTACAGTGGTCGTACCCATCGTTCACTGGGTTTATTAGCTTCCTCGGGAGATAAGTGGTGGTGTCCGACCCACGATCACGGGTTCTATTCCAACCAGCAAAAGAGAACCTGAAAAATTGCATTCCATTTTAGCAGATCTACCTATAAAAAGAAAACTATATTACTCTTATGCGTCTTCCTACAAGGGTGTAGAAGTAAACGGAAGTGAAATACCAGCACTCTGTTATCTATATAATTAAGTCAGAAGTATGAGGTGAGGGAGTATATACGATGAGTAACGCATGGTTGATAGCAGTGGCGATCTGACGGACCGAAGCCTATTATCCGCACACTTTATCTTGGTGCATTTACACCCTAATGCTAAATCGGTCGACCTCGGCGATCTTCGAGATTCGTACTGGCAACCTTTGAAACACAAACTATGAATCGCTTAAGCATTGTTGTGCGACATCTGGCGTACACTTTACGTACTAGTACTGTTGTTGTTTACACAACAAAGCCAAAGTATAGAATTCATGCTAGGAACAAGATTCGCATCGAGAAATGTTTTTTATAATGTTATATAATGTGTATGTGACATAGTTGTTGGCTTAAGATGATAACGGTTTAGAAATTTCATATCGATCGATCACATTCTCGATTCAATTCAGATTTCATTTTCATTCAGTTGGCAGCACCAGGCAGCACTATCGATACCGGGACAGCTCCCTCCTTACTCCTCCACCCCGTACACAAATGCACCAAGATAGTGTGCGGATAATACACCTATTCATCCCTGGTCACCGCTCCTATCGGGCGTTCAGCGGCAAGCCGCGTTGGGCGAGTCGAGGGGAGAGGGACGAGAGTCTGGGCTGCAATATCAGTCTCCGAAGCCTTGCTCTCAGAAATACGTGCGACGTTTTTTCTCACTGCTTTCAGTTTTGTAAATGGAACAATGTGTCAGATACTTGCATTATAATGTGCTTTAGACTTTCATCATTCTCAATTGAGGTTTGGGCTTCAGTGATAGCCTTGGTAGCCCTCAGTATACGCCACTGGCAACCACAAGCCAGAGGTTATCCACCTTAACTCTGTATTATATTAGGAAATCTTTTTAAGCACCTCTTAAAATTTAATAGTGAAAATTGTAATTCATTAACTTACGTACATTACGAAAATATTTGAGGATGTAGGTCTCAATCAATCCAATCAATCACTACTGATCTGCATTTAGGGCAGTCGCCCAGGTGGCAGATTCCCTATCTGTTGTTTTTCTAGCCTTTTCTTAAATGATCGCAAAGAAATAGGAAAATTATTGAACATTTTCCTTGGTAAGTTATTCCAGTCCCTAACTCCCCTTCCTATAAACGAATATTTGCTCCAATTTGTCCTCTTAAATTCCAACTTTATCTTCATATTGTGATCTTTCCTACTTTTAAAGACACCACTCAAACGTATGCATCTACTGATGTCCTCCCACGCTATCTCTCCAATGACAGCTCGGAACATACCACTTAATCGAGCAGCTCGTCTCCTTTCTCCCAGTTCTTCCCAGCCCAAACTTTGCAGCATTTTTGTAACGCTATTCTCTTTTATTATATCGGACAAAATACGTACTGTTAACTGCAATGAACATAAATAACTTATTTCTTACAACGTAAATTGAAAATTACGTGGATTTCTACCCTCTTTCTTTGATTATTTTCTGCCTCCATTTCAAACGAGTGTATCGCCGCTGTTATGGAGAGTGACTGGGAGAACTTCGCCCAAATACAGTAGAGACAATACGCGACACTGCTAGATAAGGAGGGACCGCTATTACAGCTCTCTAGCGGATTGACCTGAGAACTACAGATTCTGTTAGAACACGTGTTTTTGGTGTTATTTATGCGTTTTCAGTGAGTTGACATATTTAAATAGTAGCGTGTGTCATTTCTTGATATCTCCTCTCAACATGAGGGGAAAGGTATGTGCTGTTTGGCTGCAGTAACTATGAAGTAGAGAAAAATGCGCGGTCTTTCTTCAGTTTGCCTCGTGACAAGAAAATGTAAGTAATATTGTTTACATGTATATTCTTCCAGTGACAGATTTTTATAGTACTTCATAATCTTCTGACCTGCTCGATTCATATTTTAACTGGCTTAAAATATAATACGCATATTTTATTGTATAGTGCAGCAGTTAACCTTAAATACCGATGTGTTGTAGGTGTGACCTGCGGGTTTGATTTAATTCAGGAAAATACATATGAATATGAGTATGGCTGGTTGTGTTCCAAGTTACCCCATTTGGAATGCCGTAATGCGTTGTCAAGCACTGAAGAAAATGTGGGTGATTTAAGAAATGTACATATTTTGTTGAAACAATATGATGCAAATTTGCTTTACCCTGATGTAATGGCATTATGGCAAGTGTTGCTTGAATGTTTTTGAGGCTAAATTTATAGATTTTCTTTTTGTTAGTAGGCTTCAAGTTAAAAGGAAAAGTGTCCAGCCCTTAAATGTAAATTCATTGAATCGTGCGTGTAAGGAATGTGCCGATATTTTTGTTAAGTTTTAATATCATACAGTGCTTTTAAATGAAAGAAAAATCTAGCCGTGAACGTTCAGGCAGGAATTCTAAAGCTAAAAAAGTAATGCATAAATGAAAGATCAAGCCCTTTCACCCTCAGTCCATTTCACATCATGATTAAATGTCTAATTTCAGTCTTTAAATAATAACCTGTTAAATAATTCTTCATTCATGTATCCAGAATTGTTTTAGCAACTTTGAAGTCAATATCTTAGTAACACTTTCTTAGTAACTCTTTCTAGACTTAATTTATCCATTTCCGTATGTACATTTCCATTGATATTTGAATTTAACGCGAATTTTCAGGTCAAGCCACTAGGGGCGCCACTTGCGACTTGTTTTCCATTTTAAGGAAGTGTCGCGTATTGTCTCTACTGTATTTGGTTCGCCTAAACTTCACGGCCTGTGACGTAAGCACAATGTGACCGTGGTTGTGAATAGCATACGCTCATCGCCTGCCTGCCCGCCCATTTACACTTACAGTGCTGGGCACCCGCGGGATGAAATGCCCAGCGTGAGCACCTCTGATCACACACTTTGTACAGTTGGGTTACAAAAATGTCGTAACAGCATGTGAAAAGTTTATTCGCATCGCTAGTAGCATTGTCTACAAGCAAGATTTTTTCCCTTTTCGCGCTTCACCGTAGCATTCTCGTCACTTAAACCACTCAGGAAGCAATTGTAACGTCATCCGCGACATTTTGTAGTAATGCCAAGTTTCAGGTAGATAATTCACACATATTATCCGCACACTTTATCTTGGTGCATTTACACCCTAGTGCTGAATCGGTCGACCTCGGCGATCTTCGAGATTCGTACTGGCAACCTTTGAAACACAAACTATGAATCGCTTAAGCATCGTTGTGCGACATCTGGCGTACACTTCACGTACTAGTACTGTTGTTTACACAACAAAGCCAAAGTATAGAATTCATGCCAGGAACAAGATTCGCATCGAGAAATGTTTTATGTTATATAATGTGTATGTGACATAGTTGTTGGCTTAAGATGATACCAGTTTAGAAATTTCATATCGATCGATCATATTCTCGATTCAATTCAGATTTCATTTTCATTCAGTTGGCAGCACCAGGCAGCACTATCGATACCGGGACAGCTCCCTCCTTACTCCTCAAACCCGTACATGAATGCACCAAGATAAAGTGTGCGGATAATACATTGGATTTGAAGGCCTTGTGAATTGGATGTCGCACCAGGGAGAGGACTGCGGCCCATCCCCATGCATGTTGAAGTTGCTGTAGCAGACCGTGCAGCACATTCTCCCAATTCCGTAACCAGTACTCGAGCTGTGTCACGTGAATTGTCGCTACCCCGGTCAACAGTTCACAAGATTTTGCGGCGCATTTTACTCTGGTATTCCTACGAACTTCATACTGTTCACAAATTGAAACCCCAAGATGTTGCACCACGCCATGACTTTGCCTTTCGGTTTCTGGCACTCGTGGATGTGGAAAACGTGTGACCGGGGAATATTCTGTGGACTGATGAGGCGCTTTTTACTTTGGCGGTGGTGGTTGCAGTAAATACACAGAACTGTTGCATGTGGGGTTCAACTCTTCCAAACGTTGTGCAGGAACAACCACTACATTCAGCTTACGTGACTGGTGTGGTTTTTCAAGCTCCTTCATTCTCGGTCCGTTTTTCTTTGATATGATCCCTCGTGGGCCTGTTAGGTGTACAGTGACATCTGCACGTTATAGGGACCTCCTTGTGCAACACGTGATTCTAACTTTGCAGGAACGCAACTGTAACCACACCGTTATTTTCATTCAAGATGGGGCAACATCACATAGGCCCCATCGCTCGCCAGGTGAAAGAATTGTTCCGAGAAACCTTCAGTAACGACCGCATTATCTCTAGGCATTTTCCAGATGCGTGGCCTTAGAGGTCCTCCGACCTAAATCCATGAGATTTCAGGTTGTGGGGTTATTTGAAAGAACATGTCTGTCAGGGATATGTCCGGTCTCTGATCTAAAGGCTAGTATTAGACATGTCTCTCTGATTTCACCTGATATGCTGCGGCCAACTGTCGACCACGCCATGTTACGGATGCAGCATGTTGCTGAGCTCGGAGATCATATTGAACAGTGTTTGTAACCATGAATGCTAATAAACCTCCCAGAACTACCGTTATCATATGTTTGATATTTTATTCCGTTTTTCTGTGACCCCTACTATTGCTTACGGCGCCATATTTTCGCCTGGTGGCAAAACTTGGAGCTACCTAATCTTTGTGGCATAATTCACGAGTGCATGGCTTATTTAGCATGTCTACGAAATTTGACACGATAATTACAGATCGCGTTGTAAAGGGCTGAATACCATAACTTTAATTGTGGACACCAGGTACAATTCCTAGTTCGAATACCTTCACTTCTGGCCGCGTTGGGTTAACTCACGCTTAACGAAACTTACACTGACTGACAGTGACAATGCAACACCAAGGAGGAGTGGTTCGAAAGGGATGAAAGTTGGGGAAAAAACAGAGACGGCACGGACGAATAATTGATGTTTATTTCAAACCGATATGCAGGTTACACAATGCGCACGGCATCGACTCAGTAGGATGTAGGACCACCGCGAGCGGCGATGCACGCAGAAACACGTCGAGGTACAGAGTCAATAAGAGTGCGGATGGTGTCCTGAGGGATGGTTCGCCATTCTCTGTCAACCATTTGCCACAGTTGGTCGTCCGTACGAGGCTGGGGCAGAGTTTGCAAACGGCGTCCAATGAGATCCCACACGTGTTCGATTGGTGAGAGATCCGGAGAGTACGCTGGCCACGGAAGCATCTGTACACCTCGTAGAGCCTGTTGGGAGATGCGAGCAGTGTGTGGGCGGGCATTATCCTGCTGAAACAGAGCATTGGGCAGCCCCTGAAGGTACGGGAGTGCCACCGGCCGCAGCACATGCTGCACGTAGCGGTGGGCATTTAACGTGCCTTGAATACGCACTAGAGGTGACGTGGAATCATACGCAATAGCGCCCCAAACCATGATGCCGCGTTGTCTAGCGGTAGGGCGCTCCACAGTTACTGCCGGATTTGACCTTTCTCCACGCCGACGCCACACTCGTCTGCGGTGACTATAACTGACAGAACAGAAGCGTGACTCATCGGAGAACACGACGTTCCGCCATTCCCTCATCCAAGTCGCTCTAGCCCGGCACCATGCCAGGCGTGCACGTCTATGCTGTGGAGTCAATGGTAGTCTTCTGAGCGGACGCCGGGAGTGCAGGCCTCCTTCAACCAATCGACGGGAAATTGTTCTAGTCGATATTGGAACAGCCAGGGTGTCTTGCACATGCTGAAGAATGGCGGTTGACGTGGCGTGCGGGGCTGCCACCGCTTGGCGGCGGATGCGCCGATCCTCGCGTGCTGACGTCACTCGGGCTGCGCCTGGACCCCTCGCACGTGCCACTTGTCCCTGCGCCAACCATCTTCGCCACAGGCGCTGCACCGTGGACACATCCCTATGGGTATCGGCTGCGATTTGACGAAGCGACCAACCTGCTCTTCTCAGCCCGATCACCATACCCCTCGTAAAGTCGTCTGTCTGCTGGAAATGCCTCCGTTGACGGCGGCCTGGCATTCTTAGCTATACACGTGTCCTGTGGCACACGACAACACGTTCTACAATGACTGTCGGCTGAGAAATCACGGTACGAAGTGGGCCATTCGCCAACGCCGTGTCCCATTTATCGTTCGCTACGTGCGCCGCACAGCGGCGCATTTCACATCATGAGCATAGCTCAGTGACGTCAGTCTACCCTGCAATTGGCATAAAGTTCTGACCACTCCTTCTTGGTGTTGCATTTGCTCTGTCAGTCAGTGTATATTTTCCTATAACTGGCAATTCTGCGCCTCTTGATTGTACGTCTGATTACTTCTACGGAAACTCCGTAACAGTCAGTTAATTCGGATCACCCAGCGCTCAAACAGTTTTAATGGAAGTACGGTACCCCAGATTGTCTTCCCAAACGCACTAGCGAGAGCTTAATGGATTACTCTCCGTTTTAAAGGGACTTATATCCAGGATAATTCTTTTTGATTTTTTGTGGTGGTGGTGGGGGAAATTGCACTTTGCTGCTCTAAGAGGAGGCAAAAAATGCCTTGCCTACCTCCTCCCATCCCTTCCAATATCAGCCCGACTGGTATGATGCCTACGCTGAGGTATTTCCACCTGTGGGAAGATCAAAGTTGCCTGAAATAATCTACGTGCGAGATTCAATGACATAATACACCGCTACAATTAACTTATATTTAATTTATACTTCATCCTTTCATTAGAAGGATCAAGTTTTCCACTGTATTGACTTTTTCGATATCCTTCGAGGTACACTGAAGAATTGCTAGTTTTTTAAAAATGATATTTTTTCGGCGCGTCGACCTAGAAAGATCTTTTTCCCCTACTTGCACCGTATATGCTATTTTTTTTTGCCATTTTGCTTTACGTCGCACCGACACAGATAGGTCTTATGGCGACGATGGGGCAGGGAAGGCCTAGGAATGGGAAGGAAGCGGGCGTGGCCTTAAGGTACAGCCCCAGCATTTGCCTGGTGTGAAAATGGGAAACCACGGAAAACCATCTTCAGGGCTGCCGACAGTGGGGTTCGAACACACTATCTCCCGGATGCGACCTCACAGCTGCGCGCTCCTGACCGCACGGCCAACTCGCCCGGTGCACCATATGAGGAACCTGCGTGTATTTTGTAAATGGCGGAAGTGTAAAGTGTTGAATATGAGGAAAGAAACGTCAAGGACGACACAAACACCCAGTCCCCAGGACTGGGATATTAAACATTTACAATTAAAAGCCCTGACCCGGCCGGGAATCAAACCCGGGGCCGCTGGGTGACAGGCGGACGCGTTGCCCCCTACACCGCGGGGTCGGACATACTATACAAGGATCAAGTTAGTCTCTATATCTGAAGATGTACGGCAAGACAACTGCTTTTTTAAAAATTAGCTTAACGTCGGACCGACACAGGTCTTATGGCAACGATGGGATAGGAAAGGGCTAGGAGCGTGAAGAAAGCGATCGTGGCCTTAAGGTAGAGCCCTAGCATTTGACTGGTGTGAAAATGGGAAACCACGGAAAACCATCTTCAGGGCTGCCGACAGTGAGGTTCGAACCCACTCTCTCCCGAATGCAAGCTTACAGCTGCACGACCCTAACCGCATGGCCACTTACTCGGTGACCTGGTTTTAAACAATCTTCCATGAATACCCTCCCACTGTAAGATGAAAGTTTAAGTATTGACCTTTTCGATATCCTTCGAAGTACACAAACTGCTAGATTTCTTAACATAGTGTTCTCACCAAGACGGCCGCGGTTCGAATCCTGGCCGGTGTGTGCGGGATATTTGTAATGGTCACGTTCCTGTGGTTCGAATTCCGCGTAAAACTGGAGGTTCTGTGGCTATGATCACTAGTTTTCAAAATATTATTTTTCATAAACAAAACGATTCTTGGCTCGAATGGGGAGGGGATCGAGAATATTTCAGGTAACTTGCGGAGAAATGTTAGTAATCAGGCTGTAGGGTAGGTTTCTCCAAGAGGTAAGCATAAGTCATACCACCGTCATAAGGATTACAATATTTTTTTCGCGAAAAAAGAGGGGGAGGGGGCTTGGTTCGGTTCTTTTAGTCACACTGAAGGAAGGTGAACTTCCTCGCTGATACAAATTAGACAAGCCTATTAGCCTACCTTTTATAGCTTGTTATAGTACACGAAGCCACACTACTGGATATTTCTTATACATAGATATCGTAGTTTATATACAGCCTAAAAATAGGGAAAAAATACGCCTGTTTGTTCGGATGTACCGGTAGCCTACTGATGCACAGCAGACATTCCCTCTCCCAACATGGGCATTGTTAGGCCCATGAATCGTAGATTATATTGCTTTGACGTCCTAGTATTTACTTTCACGGAGACACCGAGGTGGCGGAATTCTCATCAGGTGCAAGATTTACGCCATTCCCTCAGCTAGTGTATTACTTGTAACACTAACCAGAGGAAACAATGGAAGCGTTCCAACCCTTCGAAGAATGAGGATATCGGCAAAAGAAAGGGGAGTGCAAATGGAAGACTCCTTAGGCCTTGTAAACATAATACCAGATAGCTGCAGGTATTCTTTTCAATTTCTTTATAATATTCAGTATTGTGAGTAATGTAATAAGACGGAATACGATATCCATTACATCTGAAAATACAGTACGGTAGGCCCTACTATTACATTTGGCTGTTTATCATGCTAGGAATTCTAAATCTTTAGTGACAAAGGAATGAAATTAAGTCTACTCTCTTAAACGGCATCACGTCTAAAACCGCTGAACAGAATTTCATGTAAATTTGCAAAAACATTCTCTGAGGGATCTATCACGATCATTTCAAAATAAACACCTGAAATATTATTTGTGAAATGGTTTGCGAAAAATCGCGTAATAACTTATTCCCATACCAGATACCAAGGTAATGGGAACATAGCAATGATATGAGCTTGGTACGGAGATGATACCCGACATAGCCTATTGATATGCGATTCGCGAGGTAGGGATCACGCACAGGTCTCCCACCTAGTGATGGGCAACTCTCTCGCTCGAGACTCTCGAGACTGATCCTCCTGTAGTGAAAGCTGTGCGACGTACCAGTAACTACGGCTGTAAACTTGATAGTATATCAATGGCAGTTATTGCGTAAAATAACGTTCTCATATGAAAACGTGAGCCAATACATTTTGTCAAAAGCTTGGAAAAGTACTGCATGTTCAACTCTAAACTCTTAACACCATTAACGAAAGTGTAAAACGAATGTCAGTATCTTAAACTGTTCACGACATATTTGGGGTGGCCATCTTAGCTGAATAACCCTGCATAATTTGTGAATAACTGTAGATGGGATACTAGAGGCGTGCAATGTTCGAACTTGAGACGGGGAAGAAGTACTTTGCTACATATGCAACCCCCATTACACATGAGTGGAACGTGTAATCTAAAATACCCTATTTTGCTCCAATTCTTTCAGCAGGGGTGATGGGTAACGCTCTCGAGACATTCTCGTGTGCTGCGAGCTGTGAGACGTCCCAGTAACTACGTGTGTAAGCTTAAGTTATCATAAGTTCTCATATGGAAACGTGTGTGAAGATAAATTTTGTCAAAAGCCTAGGAAAGAACTGCATGTTGAACTATGAGCTCCTTAATGACGTTTACGAAAATGAAGACGGAATGCCAGACTGTTCACGAATTATTTCAAGTGAACTTCTTATCTGAATAACCCGTATAATGTGTTAATAAGTTATTAGGATGTAAACCTACCTGAATGCCTCACAATCGTTGTTGGCAGGGTAGTTTCTTGTGATTCAGACCGGGCCAGAGGTGTTCTGTGACTATTCCTCCTCATGTATAACATATGTTTCTAAGTGTCGGACCATCCCAGAAGTTTTTCTGCAGACGTATTTTACTTTTGTGGTATGTGGCATCTCTTCAAAAATAAGACATCCACGACTTACGTTGCATTTCGGACATCGTCTTCAAGTTGTCGCATTCAACTAGACACAATTACACATTGCACTGTCATATACCGAAGTACCTAATTATTATTATTATTATTATTATTATTATTATTATTATTATTATTATTATTATTATTATTATTATTATTATTATTATTAACAAATACATCGCAAATGGGACATATTCCGGTGGCAATGGTCACTAACAGTAGTGTAATAATAACCAGCATACTGATGTAGGCAAGTTTTCCTTCGTAAACAGGACCATAAGGGATTGGAATAAATTACCTGCAGCAGTCTTTGATAGATTCTCTTCCGGTATCAAATCCTTTAGGATGATGATTAATGCAAGTGTAAAGTGAAACAATGAAAAGCCGTAAATGATGGACACTGAATTTGTGATTTTCTTCTGGATTTAGAATGTTAAACTAATAGTATTTCTTCTAATATTTTCTCTTCATGGAATTGCTTGTTGTACTCTTGTTGTTGTAGTTGTTGGGTAGTTTTGTTTTAACTTCAATATCACTTGTAGTGTTAAGCTAGTAGTACGTTCAACCTATAGTATTGTAAGCCATAGTGTTAAGTAATGGAAATACTTAAGCTGTGTGTGAATTAGTGTATAATGATGCTGGATTTAGAAAGTTAAACATGGAGTATTTCTTGTATTTTCTTTCGTCGTTGTTGTTGTCGTTATAGTTGTAGGGTAATGATGGTTTAACTTCACTTTATTATCACTTGTAATGTTAAGCTAGTAGAAAGCTCAACCTGTAGTATAGTAAGCGGTAATGTTAAGCACTGGAAATACTGCATTTGTGTACGATGAAGCTGGATTTAAACTGTTAAATTAGTAGTGCTTCTTGTAATATTTCCTTTCCATGGAATTGCTTGTACTCCTGTTGTTGTTGAGTAATTATGCTAACTTTACATATGACGTGAATACTGCATAACATTGTAAGGAATTATTTCCTTCGTCACCAAAATATCGGTAAACAAAAGCAGTTGTCATATATTGAATGTGGTGTCTGATAACAATGTACACCTACCTGTCAAAAGAATTGGAGCAAACTCAAGCTAGTGATGGGCAACGCTCTCGCTCGAGACTCTCGAGACTTACGTCACAGATCTCGAGACTCTCGCCAAGGTACGTAGAATACAAGGTAGGGATCACGAGAGAGGTGCGCAGTGGCAAAGCAGAGCTGTGACGTCACGCAGGACCCTCGCGTTGAATCTGCCTGAATGAGGTAGAGGTAGTTCGAATAAGAATCGCTGTGCACGCAGAAGCTAGGTGCTAATAATACACGGTAGTAACATATCTGTGGTGTATAAGAAACCGTGTGTGTTTATTTTATGAGATAAAACGTAAAAAGCAGTAACAGTGTACACTTTTCAGTATGCTTTGTCATGCCATTGCAGGCTGCACAAATCATAGCAGGCACGCGAAGGAAGGAAAGATACACTTTCATGTATTCCCTAAAACCACTGACGTAAATAAATGGTGACAGAAGTAATCCAGACATTATCGAAAGCTGTTTTTCTCAGCTTCGAAGGTTCGGAAGGCTTTATGATGATCCTCTTCCGACAGCTGTGACGCGAAAGGTGAAATCATTGCTTCTAGCCTCAATGCTTCCGAGGCGATAAGAAATTCCAACTGTTCTCCGGAAGATTATGAAATATTACGCCCAAATATGTACTAATGAACTCGATCAAAACTCGGATATCGTGTGCCAGTCTAAGGCCAGCGTTGAGCCCACAACATTCTATTTTTTTATCGGAGGATAAGCAAGGGTTCGTTAAAGCCCTTGAAGATCTAGTAAAACAGCTCGAGGACAGTCGTGAAACCAAGGAGCTGCTTGAAGACTTCACTGGCTATATAGCTTTTAGGATAAAGAAGAATAACCTCGATATAGAAAGTAATTTGGAGAGAAAACAGGTCAAAATACAAGGGGTGGAAATTAAATTGCAAGAGAGTCCCAATTTTTTTTTCAAGTTGCTTTACGTCGCACCGACACAGGTAAGTCTTACGGCGACGATGGGACAGGAAAGGGCTAGGATGGGAAGGAAGCGTCCGTGGCCTTAATTAAGGTTCAGCCCGTGCATTTGCGTGGTGTGAAAATGGGAAACCACGGAAAACCATCTTCAGGGCTGCCGACAGTGGGGTTCGAACCCAATCTCCCGAATACTGGCCGCACTTAAGCGACTACAGCTATCGAGCTCGGTAGTTTCAATTTTACCACGGGAAAGAACTGAAAGAGGGTTCTAACATCACACCGGGCGAGTTGGCCGTGCGCGTAGAGGCGCGCGGCTGTGAGCTTGCATCCGGGAGATAGTAGGTTCGTATCCCACTATCGGCAGCCCTGAAAATGGTTTTCCGTGGTTTCCCATTTTCACACCAGGAAAATGCTGGGGCTGTACCTTAAGGCCACGGCTGCTTCCTTCCAACTCCTAGGCCCTTCCTATCCCATCGTCGCCATAAGACCTATCTGTGTCGGTGCGACGTAAAGCCCCTAGCAAAAAAAAAATCACAAACCTTACGAATATCCTGAAAAAAAATTCTCCGAAATTTATGAACTTGCAAGTTGCTTCGTGAGAAGCCGTTCTTTTATTCGAATGGACGTTTTAAACAAAACTAAGACACTGAAGAGACCGGGTTTCAGATAATACAACACCGATAAAGAAAGAAGAAAAGCAAAGCAATTCCACTGATGCTATGGATAAGTGTGTTTGATATTAGTTTTTTTAATATCAGCATTATTCTTTGTGTATAACATACCTGTTATTTTTTATGAAAGGCAATTTATTACGTTGTATATGAAACCAGTGCTAAGCATGTTAACATACAGGCTCATTAATATGGCCTATCTAATGTTAACGTGGAATTTGTCCTGGTACTTGGAGAACATTTACTGTACTGTTTGTGTTGTGGACAGTTTCCTAACATTTGCTGTTTGTGTTGTTGACAGTGTATATAGTTTCCCAATATTGCTTGTAACAACGGACATATTTCTTGCAGTCATCAAGCTTTAATGTTCGAGTCTGTAACAATTAGAGCCCCTTGTTATTCTTATCATAGGTGTTGAGAACATGAACATATGGAATGGTCATTCCACTGCGATCACAGTCTTAGCATTGTTACAACCTTTTATACAGATCGAAATACTTCAGAAACGCAGTTGGATTCACACTGTATTTGATCTATTATTACTCTACTGTAATAGTGAAGTGTAATGCATTTTCTTAGGCGATGTTAAGATATCAATGAAGTTCTCTTGTGGCTAAAACAGAATAGCTTACAGCAGTGTATTAGCCTACCTCATGCAGAAAGGCGCTGAGGGTTCATGTTGACGTCATCGACGGCCAAGCGTGGTGGGGAGACCTGCGCGTGATCCCTACCTCGTACTCTATCTACCTTGACTCTCGCGAGAATCTCGAGACCGATATTCCTGTAATGCAAGCTGTGCGACGTACCAGTAACGCAGTTATTGCGTGAAATAACGTTCTCATATGAAAACGTGAGCCAATACATTTCCTTAAAAGCCTGAGGAAGTACTGCATGTTCAACTATGAACCCCTTAATACCATTAACGAAAGTGAAAACCGAATGTCAGTATCTTAAACTGTTCACGACATATTTGGGGTGGACATCTTAGCTGAACAACCCTTAATTTGTG
The DNA here is from genome assembly GCF_040414725.1 of Anabrus simplex. Taxonomy (NCBI): domain Eukaryota; kingdom Metazoa; phylum Arthropoda; class Insecta; order Orthoptera; family Tettigoniidae; genus Anabrus; species Anabrus simplex. Next base: position 625,871,612 of record NC_090265.1, on the reverse strand, counting down.
AATAACTGTAGATAGGATGTACACCTAAATGGATACCAGAGGCGTGCATTAATCGAACTTGGGACGGGGAAGATTTGCTCTGCTACATATGCAACCCCCATTACACATGAGTGGAACGTGTAATCTAAAATGCCCGACCTTGCTCCAAATCTTTCAGCAGGGTTGATGGGCAACGCTCTCGAGACAGATTCTCGTGGGCTGCGAGCTGTGCGACGCGACGTCCCAGTAACTACGAGTGTACGCTTGATATTTATCATCAGCAGTTCTCACATGGAAACGTTTGTGACGATAAATTTTGTCCAAAAGCCTGGGAAAGCACTGCATGTTGAACTATGAGCTCCTTAGTACCATTAACGAAAGTGAAGGCAGAATGCCAGTAGGCCTATCTTAAACTGTTCAAGAGTTATTTCAGGTGGACTTCTTATCTGAATAACCGGTATAACTGTTATTAGGATGTAAACCTACCAGGATGCCTCACAATCGTTGTCGGCTGGGTAGCTTCTTGTGATTCAGACCGGGCCGGAGGTGTTCTGTGACTATTCCTCCTAATTTACATTGTGTTTTTAAGTGTCGGATCATCCTAGAAGTATTTCCACCGACGTATTTTACTTCGTTTGAATAAAAAACACAGAGGGATATGCTATGTGACATATCTTCAATATAATTGACAACCACGACTTACGTTGCATTTCGGACATCGTCTACAAGTTGTTGCGTACAACTAGACACAATTACACATTGCACTGTCAAATACCGAAGTGTCTAATTATTATTAACAAATACATCGAAAATGCGAAATATCCCGGTGGCAATGGTCACTTACAGTAGTGTAATAATAACCAGCATTATGATGGGGGCAAGTTTTCCTTCGTAAACAGGACCATAAGGGATTGGAATAAATTACCTGCAGCAGTCTTTGACAGATTCTCTTCCGGTATCAAATCGTTTAAGATGATGATTAGTGCTAGTGTAAAGTGAAAAGTAAAAGCTGTAAACGACGGACACTGAATTTGTGATTTTCTGCTGGATTTAGAATGTTAAACTAGTAGCAATTCCTCTAATATTTTTCCCCCATGGAATTGCTTGTTGTACTCTTGTTATAACTTTGTCACTTGTTTTAAGCTAGTAGTAAGTTCAACCCATGGTATTGTAAGCCATAGTGTTAAGTAATGTAAATACTTCAGTTGTGTGTGAATTTGTGAATAATGATGCTGAATTTAGAAAGTTAAACTAGTAGTATTTCTTGCCATATTTTCGTTCTTTGTTGTTGTTGTCGTTATAGTTGTAGGGGATGATGGTTTAACTTCACTTTATTATCACTTGTAATGATAAGCTAGTAGAAAGCTCAACCTATAGTATTGTAAGCGATAGTGTTAAGCACTGGAAATACTGAATTTGTGTATGATGCTGGATATAGAATGTTAAATTATTAGTACTTCTTGTAATATTCCCTTTTCATGGAATTGCTTGTGTACTCTTCTTGTTGTTGGGTTATTATGCTAACTTTACGTATGACGCGAATATTCTATAACACTGTAAGGAATTATTTCCTTCGTCACCAAAATATCGGTAAACACAAGCAGTGGTCATAATGATATTGAATGTGGGGTCTGATAACGATGTACACCTACCTGTCGAAAGAATTGGAGCAAACACAAGCATTTTAGATTACACATTTCACTCATGCGTAATGGTGGTTGTATATGCAGCAGGGCACATCTTGCCTTGTCTCGAGTTCGAACAATGCACGCCTCTAGTATCCAGGTACGTGTACCTACAGTAGCCGTCAATTTCTGTACTTAGCCTATTTATTCGTGTATTTACCGCTGCATACAATGCCAGATTGCGTATTCTGTATAATTGTTATACTGCGTCAAAATAGACCTTGCTAGAAATGAGAGAAATGAACGCCCTAGTCGCTTGTTGACACGTATTTACGGAATGGAGAAGGTGCGTGGTTTGCTGTTCGCATACTCGGTGAAAACAACATTCAGCTCCGTTTACCTGTAGGCCTACGACACGCTGCTCGCCACACAATGCTGGGACAACGCTGTCGAGATATCTCGAAATTTCTCGCGAGAAATTGTCTGCTCTAGTCTCGAGAAATCTCGAGATCTCGTCTCAGACTGCCCATCACTAGTCGACAGGGTAGCTTCTTGTGATGCAGACCGGGCCGGAGGTGTTTTGTGACAATTCCTATTCATTGACATTATGCGTGTGTACGTGCCGGATCATCCCAGAAGTATTTCTGTCGACGTATTTTACTTCTTTTGAACAAGCAACACAGCGGGCTGTGATATGTGACATCTCTTCAAAATAACCGACATCCACGACTTACGTTGCGTTTCGGACATAGTCTTCAAGTTGTCGCTTACATCTAGTACAATTTCACATTGCACAGTCATATATCGAAGTACCTAATTATGACGGGCATAGGCCTACTCTATAACAGTGTAAGGGATTATTTCCTTCGTCATTAAAATATCGGTAAACACAAGCAGTGGTCATGTTATTGAATGTGGGGTCTGATAACGCTGTACACCTATCAGCAGAGAGAACTGGAGCAAACTGAAGCATTTTAGATAACACATTCCACTCATGCTTAATGGTGGTGTATATACAAGGCTCATCTTAACTCGTCTCGAGTTCGAATAATGCACGCCTCTAGTATCCAGGCACGTGTACCTACAGTAGTCATCAGGTTTTGTACCTCAACCACTCATTCATGTACCTACCAGTGCATACAATGCCAGAATGCGCATCCCTTATAATTATGTTATACCGCGTCAAAATAGACCTCGGTAGAAATGAACGCACTAGTCACTTGTTGACACGAATTTACGACATGGAGAAGACCCGTGGTTGGCTATTCGCATACTCGGCACAAACAACATTCAGTTCCGACTACCTGTAGGCCTACGACACGCTGCTCGCCAAACAATGCGGGGACAACGCTCTCGAGATTTTTCGAAATTTCTCGCGAGAAATAGTGCCTGCGCTAGTCTCGAGAAATCCCGAGAAATCTCGAGACCTAGTCTGACTGCCCATCACTACTCCCACCACGCTTAGCTGTCGGTGACGTCATCGGAACCCTCAGCGCCTTGTCCTCTGTATGAGATACAAGCTGTGAGCGATTCTGTTTTAGCCAGACATAAGAGAACTTTTGATATTTTAACCTCACCTCAGAAAAGGCATTCCACTATTACATTAGAGTAGTAATATATCAAATACGATGTGAATCAGGCAGTGTTTCTGAAATATTTAGGTTTGTATAAAAGATTGTAACAATGCTAAAACCGTGGTAGCTGTGGAATGGCCATTCCATATGTTCATGTTCCTAACAGTGGCGGCGTGTGACTTTCGTCACTGGGAGTTCAACAGAAGGAATCCCCCCCCCCTCAGTATCTCCTCTCGCCCCCTGTCACCTGTGCCATGACTAAGTTCAAAGAATGGGCATAACAGTGAATATAATGTGCATGCCTAAAATCTTCCCTGATGAGAACTTGCACCCTGAATGGTGACCACTCATTACATTTGCTCCATCGTTACCTTGTGAAATCAACTTATCTGGATTATCCACAACTTCTCTCAAAGAAAATTTTAACACTCTGCTATTGTCTTAGCATCATGACTACAGGGTGTGAGGAAACCCCAGAATCTTTCAACTGGCTTACCGTTGGAAAGAACGATAACAAATTGTTGTAGTTGATATATCGGTGGTCCCATTTGCGATTACCGGAATGAAGTGCGTTTTGGTGATTTCTTTATTTTTGTTTTCTCACGACAGATTTCATACATGCACGAAAGCAAATCATTCTGAATGTCTTTCGAGGTGTTTTCGAAAGCAGTAGCTTTCGACAGATGGTCTTTTAATGCAACGTCAGTTTCAGAACTAAAATTAACGAGGCCTCGAAATATACCAGGATTCGATGATTCACTTGTTTCGACATGTCCGCGCAATGCCATCTCAAACGCGCCACAGAACTTTACACAGCACATAACGATTTTTCCGTACTTGATCGTTGTCTCTTTCCACAGACTGCCTGTAAGCACAGTCAGCTTACTGACGGTTATCCTGTCTTCCCAGGAGATCGAATTGTAACTGGGCAAGCATATGAGATGTAGACCTTTTGTGTTTCTTTATTTTTTGGTACAAATGTCCTAAATCTACCACTCCGACTTTGGTCCAAGTCCCTTCGCTTTCATCACTCATGAATCATAAAAATAAAACAAATCAACATGTTAGTAATTTCCCACGCACAGATCCGCTCAGTTCTTTTATATATATCTATTCTGAATTTACGCACGATTTCATTACTTTTACTTTTAGGATACCTCCTTATATTAAGATCAGGCATTGGGCGTCCGGCATCCTTACACTTAATCTTAAGTGTACGCTGGAGATAGAGAGAGAGATAGAGAGAGAGATAGAGAGAGAGATAGAGATAGAGAGAGAGAGAGAGAGAGAGAGAGAGAGAAGAAAAGTTTGTCTACTTAAGTATAATATCACTGTTCATACTCATTATTTAGCTCATTACCTTTCCCGGGAACGAAGATTATGGACGCAACTACAGTGCACAAAAATACACACACGGACAAAATATTGTAACTTCATGTCTTGAAAATTAAGTTTCTGAACGGCACAACAGTGCAGAAAAATACTAGCACGCTTGCACAGCGTACAATAATATTACGAATTATAACTATTGCAAACTTTTGTAAACACTAGCATCACACTTGAAAAACACGAGTAAACTTCAAGGGTTGTATGGTCGCACTGTTCACAATGTTGGTAACTCAATTTTAAGAACTCCTATGGTTAGGCAATTAGCGTTTTCATTGGTATTACATTCCCGCTACTGTTTGCCTCGGTGACTTTTAAGTTAATTTTCTCTCCAAAAAGTAATTATTCCAAAGAAGGCAAATGAATAGATGTTTAGTAAGTATTGATGTATTTGGGAAAATACATCAATTGGAATTTGGCAGTTTAATGTGACTGCTGGTAGTAATGATGCTCTTCAACACTAGCGCTAATTATGTGCACTATTTCCTGCTACGTAGTTGAATTCCTGTAAAGGCAACAGATGGCAGGCACATACTTACCCCAACAGCCCCGACTTGAGAGAGTGGCATATTGCGCATGCGTAAAGCTCGGATATGTTCCTGCGATATCCTGGTCTTGCCTACGTGCCGGCCGATGTCCCGCCGCACCTCGCAACTCCCTTCGCCAAGGTACGAACGGAGAGATAATCTTCCAAGGGGTTCATTCCAGACAAGTATCCAGTCACGGAACGTGCGCATTTCACATGAATTGAAAGGCAGTACGAGTATATTACGGATAGATGAGCTAAGAAAGAGCTTCGAGATTGACAAGGGAGTTATGAATATTAAGTAGTTGAGTACAATTTGATATAAGCTGGAGGTTCATTGCTCCATTGCGCTATACCAGAAATCGCCACTGGTTACTAACACCTAAATATGAAAACAATAACAACGAACTCGAATTGTTACGAGCTCGAACATTAAAGCGAGATGACTGCAGGAAGTATACCGTACCCATCGTTACAAACAATATACAGTATTAGGAAACTGTAAATGTCCATAACACAAACGGTAAATGTTCTCCGAATGTCAAAGAAATGACAAATTCTACGTTAGTATTAGATAGCCTATGCAAATTGAGCCTTCATATTAACACAGCGCTAGTTTCATATAAAACATAATACCGTAAAATGGGGTGAATAGGATCATAAAGTGATAAAGTTATTGCCTTCACTTTTTAAGGAGTAAACGACTTTTTTTTTTAAAGATTTCCATGTGGGGGTTGCCTGTCGTGACACCTGGACATTTTCCCGCCATTTGTGTCACTGTGACAATATATGGGAGTGAAATGACTTTGTCTGAATCTCAGAAGCTATTAGATTCCCCGAAATCACAGTTGGTATTTTGTATTCAAAATATATTCCAGAATCATGTGTGAAATAGGTAATATTGTGGGTCTATTAGAGTTTCTGGAATTTAGGTTAACCTCGCTTTGTAATTTTTGTACGCTTGTTTGGGGGTGAATAGGATCACCATGCCAAGAACTTACAAACAAGATCCATATGCAAGGGTTTACAAGAACCATGATCCCGAGACCAAACAATTGCCTAAGGATGTAATTAATAAGAAAGGTGTTAGCATAAGAGCTGCAAGTAAGCAATTTGGGGAAGTGTGGCCACTTCATGATGGGGTAAATGATCCTGATCACGTCAGAGAAGTGTTGAACGATTCTTTTAAGGCTTTTCTAATGAGCACCCGGCATGCGATATGAAGAGAATGTAGTGCGGAAGCAAAAGAAGCTGGATGTTGCTCCAGGCAAAAGCGTGACTTGTAGGTGAGTGACTCATCCTCAAATCCCAACGTGAGTGAATCTCAATGTGAAGTGGATGTTCCGGCAGCTAACAGTGATATTTCCGATCCTCGTTTGCATGAACAGAATTCAGAAGAGAATGCAAATAACATAATACAAGTTTCTGCTGATGAAGTTGAAAATGGGGACTGACTACTGGTTTCCTTTCTGACCAGTAAACCAGGCGTTAGTTCCAGTATGAGTCACTCTTTTATTGGTCAAGTTCTAGAGAAGAAAGAGAAGGATCGATTTGTGGCCAATTTTTTGAGGCCGAAGGTTACTCGAGATTATGCTGGTTACATTTACACTTTTCCTAATGTTGAGGACATGTGAATTTTCCTATACTTAGGTAATAGGAAAACTGGACAATCCACATATAATGAGAAGGGGCCAATTGAAATTCAATGTGCACTCTCACTCTGCTTTCATAGAATGCCATTCCTTGATAAAACAAAAACAAATGTTTCTCCTTCATATATGTTGTTGCCATTACATACACATTACATTTGAACTATGTACTATAAATAGCATTTTTGTTATTTTACTTATGAAGGCACTATTCCTGCTACAATTTTCAGACATTTTTTACTTTGACAACAATGTTTTTTTACCCTAATCAGTTTTGTTTTAGTTATTTCAGAACATTAAACTATAACAGAAAATGTATTTATGTGTTTTAACTATCAAATAACCAATCCCATTGACCCCAGTTTGATGTGAATCGAATAACTTTCATATTAATATGCCTGATCCTATTGACCCCAGTCAAGGGGTGAATAGGATCACTTAACAAATTGGTTAAAATCAAGGAAATATGAAGGAATTCTAGAATATTTGTGGATAAACTTATAAAACATAGGACTCATGTACTGAAACAAAAAAGGAGAATAATTCTGTATTCTTTCTGTTGGTAGGTTAATGTTCCTCGTGAACGTGATCCTATTCACCCCATTTTACGGTACGGTACTGTCTTTCATAAAAATCGAATATGCGTGTTTTACATAAAGAATAATGGCGATATTTACTAAAATATTATCAAACAGTTATCTATTATAGCATCCGTGAAATTTCTTCAATTTCTTTGCTCTTCTTTCTAAGTCATTTTTGTCGGTAGTATATTCACTGAAAATCGGCCTCTTGAATGCCTTACTTTTACTTAAAGCGTTAATTCCAATAAAAGAACGGCTTCTCACGAAGCACCTCGCTGTAAATTCATGAATTTCACGTGTTTCTTCAGGATATCCGGAAAGTTCGCGATGACGGTAGAACCCTCTTTCATTTCCCCCCTTTCCATTTTCACTACCGGGTTGTACCATCTCTCTGTAGACTGTCTCTAGAACTCTTTCAAAACCAATTTCCATCCCTTGTTGTAGGTTGACCTGTTTTCTCTCCGTAATCTTTCTATGCCGAGATTTCCTTCTTTAACATGAAAGCTCACCACGATCCTTCGTTTCGAGACTGTCCTCGAGCTGTTCCACTAGCTCTTCAAGGACTTCAAGGAACCCTCGTTCTTCCTCCGGTAAATAACATGACCTTAGACTGGCACACGATATCAGTTTTGATCGACTTCGTCAGTAGCATATGATAATATACTTTCCCTTAATGTTTCACAATATTCTGGAGAATGGTTGGAACCTCATTTCACCTCGGAAGTGTTGAGGCTAAGAAGCAATGATTTCACTCTTTGCGTCACAGCTGTCGGAAGAGGATGGTCATAAAATATTTCGAGCCCTCGAAGCTGAGGAAAATAGCTTTCAATAATGTCTTTATTACATCGTGCTGCCACAGTTTGTCATTGGCTTTACGGAATAAATGGAAACTGTATGTTTCGTTCCTTTGCGTGCCTGCTGTGATTTGTGCAGCCTGCAATGGCGCAAAAAACCATACTGAAAAGTGCGTTTTAAGTTTTATCACACAAATTAAAAACATGCGGTTTTTTTTTTTTTTTTTTTTTGCCTCACATATATGCTACTATCGTGTATTATTAGCCCCTAGCTTCTGCGTGCACAGTGATTATTTGATCTACCTCTACCCTACCTCGTACAGGTCAGCTTCAGGGTTTGCGTGACGTCACAGCTCCGTTTTGTTACTGAGCATCACTCCCGTGATCCCTACCTTGTATTCTAGGTCTACGTACCTTGGTGTCGCTAAGCATGGTGAAAGTACATCACCTGTGCAGAAGTTTCTACACACAAAATATTCCTTACTAAATGATTTTTCCTAACTGACCTCAGGTTTCTAACTGCGAAATTCAGGAGCGCTAAATTAAAATTAACGATTTCCGTTACAGGTTTAGTTTATCTTACAACTCAAAAGGTATTTTAAATTCGAACCATAGCCTATTAAACTCGGGTAAATATGGAAAATGATCCCAAACACATACCGGTACCTGCAGGATTTAAAATAACCCTGATTAAAAAACCTGCAAAGTGCCTCATGAAAACGTTTTTATATAGGTACTACCGTACCCAGGGCTGTTGGACGAAACTATATTTATGTCGTCCCTTTGTTTCCAGACAGACTTTTCTATCTGGGAGTGAAAGCTGGGTGGACTCGGAATATTACCCAGAAGTACCTAACTTAACGTACATGAAAGTGAGAATGATAGCTGGTACAAACTGGCGTGAAGAATGTCAAGGAAGGGGGAGGGGAGGTTACCTGAAATTAGGAGATAGAGGCTGATTTAGGATTAAATTCGATGGATGGGACAGTGTTAACCGACTTCAGCGGTGAGGTTATGTAATTACAAGGTTATGTACGCCGATTGGAGGGGGTTTAGGTTACGTTGGAGAATAATTGACAGCCTTGGAGGATAAGGGAAGTAGAGAGAACAAGGCGGCGATGCTTAAGCCTAAAGTTTTAACCACTTAATTATAAAATACCGGTATGCAAACTATATGGTGGGTTCAATTTGTTTTGTTTCAACATAGGGTGGGTGTCCCAAATATCGCCTACCATAACTATTTCTCTGTATGTCAACCTCCTGGGTTGGAAAATCAAGCTGGAACCTAAATATCACTAGGAACAATCTTCCTTTGGTTTCCAGAGATCAAATCGCTTCATAACTTACGCCAGTTTAATTAGCAAAATGTCATTGTCCCAAGACAATTTCGCATGAGTGTGTTCCTAATATCGCCTACCCCTGTTCCTATTACCGCCCACCAGGCAAAATTAGGAGCACTTGTTAAAAACTAGTTGCTAAGTTAGTAGAGCACACATAACTTACCTTTGCATTCTTAATTCATCAATACGGACAATGAAGCTGATAGATTATAGTAACTTACCTTTGTTAACTAATTTCAAACTTTGGTACTAAGGACTTTAAATGAGGACAGACAGAAATGCTTCATAATTTATTAGATAACTGAAAAACGTGTGTACATTTAGTAGGCTTGCACTTACAACATAATCTAAGTTAGTCCAATTAAAATTCAGTTAGGCCTATTCAGACAGTACGAACATGTGTATATTTTTATGCTCGCCACTCGCTGCATCACAAAGTTTGCGATTCCAGTTAAAGCACGAGGAGCACATAACCCACAGCTGTCCACTGAAATCGTCTGGAAACTTCTCGTTACAAAATGTTTAGGTGGCATCCATAAAATCAGGGCTGTTAAGGTCCACATCAAGACCATCAGTGTTCACTAGTAGAGGTTCATTTGAATCCTCACTGTCGGAAGAGCTTGAGACTTCACGCTTCCTTTCTACAACTTTCTTCTTGTTGGTGGCAGGATTCCTCTTTTGTGTTGCTGCTCTAGTCGAGGCCTGATTAGAATGTTTCTGGCCTTTAGTGGTATATAAGTCTTCTAGATTTTACTTATAAGGAGAGCTGGTCAAGACCATGCACTCTCCACCCTTTCGTTTGCGAGACGGTGGTTGCACTTTTGGTACGGCTCTTATGTCCTTGGGTGAGATTAGGCCTGCAGCATGGAACGGGCTGCAGCCGGATGAGGGTTCATCTTGACCAGCAATTTTAAGTTGACCGTCAATAGTCCTAGGTGAAGGAGTTGTTTGATCAATTCCTGCCGCGTCCACAAATAGTTGAGTCGCGCACACACCAGGAATAGGTTCTGGACTGCTATCGTTCAATGCTTCCAGGAAATCTGCTTTGGTAAATATAGCGTCATTAAAAGGATAGATACCAGCAGCACGAAAACCACTCATAGCATTACTCATGGTTGCTGCCCTGATGTACGCCTTGCCCATGAGTTCGGAAACTTCATACTGTCAAACCTCTGCCCTCATAGCTGGATATCCGTTTCTCAATTTCTTGATTACAGAAAGTCTTGAATGGCTTCATGAAAGCAACATCTAATGGCTGCATTCTATGCGTGCTGTGAGGTGGCAGACAGACCATCATGATGTGATTTTTCTTGAGAAAAGTTTATTATTTCCAGGTTCCTTGTGTGGGAGTAGTGGCCATCCAGGATTAATACAACCGGATCTTCTGCTGTAGGTTTGAAAAAAGAAGCAAAATGTTTCATCCATTTATAGAACAAATCACACTGAATCCAGCCTGATGGGTGAAATCCTGAAATAGCCCCAGGAGGAGCTCCCTTCATTAGCTTCAAGTCCTGTTTCTTTCTGGGAAAAACTATCATGGGAGGAACGTACTGGCCGACAGCAGACATACAGGTGACAATGGTGTTCAGCTTTCCCTGCTATGCAGATGACATTTTGTAGACTGCCGGTTTCCCTTTCGTGCAAATCACTTGTACATTTTGTTTTTTTTTTCAGTGAACCCTAATATTCTGGCTCTTGACAATGACTTTGGAGTTCTTATTGTCAGCTAGGAAGTCCTTTTCAAAAACAAGTTCAACCACTTTCGACCTGCGATGTTGGTTCTTTTAGAGAAGGGATGAGGAAGATTGTTCCTTAAGGCAAGTTGGAAGGCCATCTGCTTCATGTCATTTCGAGTCAAAAAAAAAAGTCCATTTCCATGCAGTACTCAACCAGTTCCTTTTCTAAATCGGGCATCAGCACAGGTTTCCTTCCAAGTTTCCTTCTTACCACAGCAAATTCTTCGTTTTTCCCTTTTGCACTTTTTTTTACTGTAGTCTTGAATCGTTGATCTTGATACTCCAAATGCTTTTGATGCTCTGAGTTCCCATTTCTTTCTTCTGAACAGCCTGGCATACAGCCTCACGACTGGACGTGCTCCACGTCTGTCTTTTCTGTTCTCTTGGCATCTTATGTACGAGCCCTACAACAATAACAAAACCCAGAATTGGGTTAAAGTCTAGAGTAGACTGATTAAGTGAAGTTGATGGGTAAATGAAAGTAGGTGCTCCAAATATTGCCTAGGGGCGATATTAGGATCGGGTTGATAGGCGATATTAGGAATACAGCTCAGTCAACACAAACATACACATAACAGAGGTTAAAAACAGTTTTTAAAAGTAACATCTTTGGAATCCTCATTTAATGCACTTTCAAGTGATATAAGGAAAATTATGATTTGGAAACAGTTACCTGGTCATTCCCTGGATTGGAGACAAAATACATTCATCACAGGCTCAAACACATCAGACGGCATACTGCTGTTGTTATCACTCATAGAAAACTTACCACTGGTGCTACGTGTGGCAAAACATCAGAACATCAAGGTAACTAAGTAATTTCATAGATGGCGTGCATAGTAGCTTGCAAACACGGGTAGGCGGTATTAGGAACAGAGGAGATATTTGGGACACCTACCCTATTGATCTGAAAATATAATATTTGCGATTTCTTGTTTTAACCTCGTACCGGTATAATAATAATTTCGTGTGGCTATTTCTACCAGAGTGCAGCCCTTGTAAGGCAGACCCTCCGATGAGGGTGGGCAGCATCTGCCATGTTTTGGTAACTGCGTGTTATTGTGGTGGATAGTGTTATGTCTGGTGTGTGAGTTGCAGGGATGTTGGGGACACTGGAATTAACCAATGAAGGTTAAAATCCCCGACCCGGCCGGGAATCGAACCCGGGACCCTCTGAACCGAAGGCCAGTATGCTGACCATTCAGCCAATGAGACACCTTGTACCAGTAATAGTTTAAAATGAGATGTCTTTTCATTTCTCACTCAACCACGCTTACACTCCTGGACCAATTGAGCTGAAACTTGGTATGGATGTACCTCGGATATTTAGTTCAAATACATGCCTATTACATGTTTTAAATAATTAAATTTCACTAAATGGTGAGCATTAATATGTAGGTATTTACTGAACTTGCACATGTTTTATCCGCTAAAAACCAAAATGACAAATATCACCAAATCAAGCCAAGCAAGTGCACTCAAAATTCAATTTACAACAGAAAATGCCGTAAATGCATTTTATTTATAACTAATGGTTCTCCAGAAAATTTGGCTTTTATGTATAATTGAAGGAGTTCCAGAGCACCTGCCAGCAGAGTGCTGTTCACCTGGGTATATGGCCAGCTCTTGCCAGTTCCTGTTAATTGGGACTGGACACTAGAGTACTGAAACCATTCAATACTATGTCACTAGACATGTCAGGAAGCCCAGCAAGATGTGTGCCATTTTCAGCATCAATTTTGCGATATTCGGTTGCAAATAGCATTTTATGCCCTGTCTGGGATACGAACGACGCTATGAGAGTCCGGAGGCAGGAGCCCTAATTACGCGTAAGTAGGGGGGGAGAGGGGGGAGGGGGGCAAGCTTTGAGTACAGCGTGACCTTGGTATTACCCTCTCTATAGTGCAAGAGAGCTAGCGATATGATGCTAGGCTTAAAATGCTGTCTGTGTCAGAAGGCGTGGTTAACTTACAGGGTTTCAACTTAAGAACTGTATATTACCATCACTTCCCTGCCTGTTTCCTGGATACCAACCCAAAGATTTTGTGGGCTCAATAATAATAATAATTCATATACATAAAAGGGATCAATGAACTCCGCATAATTTGCAGTATTTAATGATGTAAAAATGATTTACTTCTCAACGTGTTCTTAATGACTCCACTTACGACTGCATCACAGTGATAAGTACCAGATAGCCCGTGGGGGTTTTTTTTTAACGCAGAGTAGGGAGTCTCCATCACCCCACCCAGCACGCCTAAAAACCAAAGGACGCATTCGTAATTACCATTTAAGCCTGCGATCAGATTTGAATGAAAATAGTTCAGTAGATAGAGGTTATTAAGAGCAACAAATTGAGCTTCCATTCGACTCTGGAAGATAACTATTAGCGGAGCGAATATGTTATAATGGGAGGGGCGTTCCCTCTCCATAGTGAACACCACTATCAACTATATAAGGTGTCGCCCTGCACATTTGAGAATATTCTATGTCATGGCTTGTGTGGTTCACGTCATAATGCAGACTGTTTCTTTCTACAGTCATTGTGTGATACATCAAGTATGGGCAATCAGTACTCCTCTTGTGATAGAGTGAATACAAGATAATATTGTGATATTCTATACAGGCTAAATAAATGATTTTCACTTAGAGACCGGGTCGCGCTATCTGTAATCATCAGTGCATAGAACTAAAGATCATTGTACTACAGTTAGCCCATGTGCAGTTATCAGATTATAAACGCTATCAAATAAATGTAGTCATATTAGCCAGGAATGAATAAGTAAAGAGTGACGCTCAGTTGGGATAGACAAATTTTCAATTGTCTATCTGTAATGAACAGGGCACGAGTGGCGATCTTCAGGGAGATTAATTGCTACTTGTGGTAGTCAATCTTGAGCCTTATCGCATTTATATCGAAGTCAGATAAACAGTACTTCAAATAACTCGACTTACATTTGTGTTCACATGTGAGTGCCCCTTGAACCCAGTACCTACAGCTACGAGACTGCACCTATGTGCCAGTGGTATTCTTGAGTGGAAGGACAAAGTGGGGGATTTAGAAGACTTGGAGGGAATTATTTGGCACCTCGTGTGTAGAATTTTTCACCAATGATCTCTCTGTGATTAAAATTGTTTTGAATTTGGTAAAAATCCATTCTTATTTCTTAAATTAATGTATTCCTCTTACTATAGTGGCCTACTTTCACGATACTTGTTACATGCCCACTTTATTTTCACCGGACAGAACCATGACCTATATGCTCTCGAGCATAGCCATTGCTCTGAATGAAAGTAGAGGATGGGACTTCGATGCCCGGGTTTGATTCTCCGAAGTTTATCTATAAGATCTCCATCTGTGACATATTTGTGAAGCAGGATTTTATACTTACTACTCTGTCAGTGCCCAGGACAGGTACAGTATGAATGCTGCTGCTTACAAATTACGTCAACGAAGGCTACAACAGAAATATGTGAAAACGCACACTATGGGTCCGTCGACGACAGGTTCCTTAGTCTTTCATCCAAATACTCAGTCAGCCCAACCTATAGCAGTTACCACTCGAGAAGGCCCTTGGATAATTATGGTAATGATTCTTCAGTTTTATCATCCTCCTCCTTTCATCTATTAGTCCTATTGAAGAAATGTTATGGTCTATACAAAAGTTTCGCTTTTTCACGCCATCTCCTCTTGGGGCGTCCATGTGATCTCTTCCCACCGGGGCAGTAGTTTGATTGCTTTGGGGATCCTACTTCTGTCCATCCTGTTTAGATGTTCTAGCCAATTTCTGTGGTATTCATAGATGTATTCCAATATAGGTCTGCTTTCAAGGTCATTTTGGTTATCCTAAGAAGTAAATGGTGGCCTTAATAAGTTCTGAATATACCAAATGTTCTCAACTTCTGACAAGCCAATTAGTCTTGGCCATTCATTGTACAGTAAAAAGAAACAAAAACTGTTAATGTTTACAGAATACCTTCTCTAAGAGTGGTTTAACATTATTCAATTCTTAAAATATATCAAGATAAGTAATGTCAGTGGAAGTCGCAAGCACTTGTCTATTGGTAATACAACCTATGACAAAGTTCATGTCTATTGGTAATACAACCTATGACAAAGTTCAGTGAATGAAGTCAGAACGGTCGGTCCAGCAACAGTGGCGACACGTAACGCTGCACCTGCATAGCAGCAGGTTTTGATCACCTGCTCCCAACGTTGTCCAGTTGAGGATCGTGTGTGTGCCGTGTAAGACCTGTTTGATACATTGCGTGTTTAGTGCGTTGGTTCTGAACTGCGAACAGGAACATGAACGACCAAATGATCAATGTACAGTTTTAAGCTTGGCAAGACACCGAAAGAAAGGCATGCGATGCTGGTACGTTTATATGAAGATCAAGCACTGTCCTTGAAGTGTGTGTACGAGTGGTTCGCCAGTTTTCGAGGAGACCGGGAAAGTGTTTCTGACAACCCCCATAGCTGAAGACCGGCGACCGCTGTCAGTGACAAAAACATTGAGAAGGTGAGGACATTAATCACGAACGATCAGCAATTAACTGCGTGCATGATAGCGGATGAACTGCAGATTAACTGTGAATCCGTACGACAAATCGTTACCAAGAAGTTAGGGGGAAGAGGAAAACTTGTTCTCGTCTTGTGCCACATCACTTGACTGATGATCAGAAGCGGGCACATTTAGAGGCTTCACAGGATTTTGTTGAAACGGCAGATGCGACACCAAATTTCTTGAACTGTATCGTTGCTAAGGATCAAACCTGATGTTTCGGGTACGACCCAGAAATGAAATGGCAAAGCATGGAATGTTGTTCTCCGGGATCCCCTCGTCAGAAAAAGGTCAGAGCCGAAAAGTCGAGCATCAAAACGATGGTCATCACCTTTGTCGATAGTCAAGGTATTATCTGAGGGAACGACATTTTGAACACCATCCCAAAGGAAGCCTTCTTGCAAAGTTTCCAGGACATGTATCACCGATCTCAGCAGTGCATAGTTATGGGAGGGGGACTATTTCGAAGGACAGTAAGGTCACTGTCGTGCATTGTTTATCTATATCGATAGTACAGGACTATTCACCGAACTTTGTCACAGGTTGTATTTGGCCATTTGAGCTGGAGAAATAGAATTTATAGTAACAAAAAATGTGGAAACTTCTTGAAGACTGGTTGTAAAATATTAGTGGAAAAGTGAAATTTACATTCAAGAAAATCATTTGTAGAACTGAGAAATGACTTTACATTGATGCTAAAATATGTACTGAAGAACTTTCTTTAAAAAATTAAAATTGGATACTAAAGTTCTTACTGTGACTGGCACTGTGTGTCGAACTGCTGAAAATGATGAATCTTAGCGAAATACAACATGGATAAATTTGTGGCTAGCTAAAAGTTACTGGAAAGTCTTTCCATTTTATTGTGAACAAAATACGTTTTCCCCCTGTAACAAGTGGAATCTTTTAGCTTTGAATTTGTCAAATACTAAAAATTAAATAAAAAATTTTCTGAAGAACTACCTACATGTGTGAAATCCTTCGGAACATTTCTAAGAACACTTTCAATCTTTATTTTACTGCTCTTGATGTGTTTGCACAGCTTTTTAAGTGTTAGAACTTGAATAAACAGCCAGTCAGTATCTTAATTAAATATTGTATAAATCTTCTGCCTTCTCTAAAAGTTTTGTCGGTGACAGTACTGGTACATTCTTCATTGTTATAACCAAGCAAATTGAGAGAGTTAACCATGTAGTTCAGGTTGCACAGCTGTGAGTTTGCACTTGGGAGACCGAGGGTTTGAACCCCTCTGTTGGCTGTCCTGAAGATGGTTTTCCGCGGTTTCCCATTTTCACGCCAGGCAAATGCTGGTCACGGCTGCTTCCTTCCCACTCCTAGCCTTCCTATCTTATCTCCATTTTAAGACCTGTCCGTGTTGGTGCGATGTAAAGCAAAAAATTATATTTTGTTATAAGTCATATAAGTATGGAGAAGCATATTAACTTTAAAATATGCAATAGAGTAAATTAACAATTTCTCCTTTTCTTTGCTCAAATACAGATTTTTGGTGATGGAATGGGAAAGTAGCAGCCATGGCCAAGGTATACGCCTGATGAAAAAATGGGAAATCCCAGGGCTGCCACATGGTAGGGTTCAAAGCATCTTACAGCTACAATATTCATAATGGGAAACTTGCAGGTCTGGATGGAAAACCATGTTGTATTAAATGAGTTGACACTGAAAACAATGGCTTCCTCCTTAACACAAAGGATAGTGACAAATTTACCTTTAGGAAAGTCAAATGATCATAAATCTTCCAATAAATGAAACTCAAATTTATAACAATTAATTTGCATCTAACAAATTGTTTAGACACATCTGTGTGGAAGTTGGGAGTCAACAAGTATGGGGTTCAGTGCATTGAAATGAGAACTTACTCAGGGTGTATGAAACTACCACGAATTAAATCAACAGTTCTCTAGAGTATGATGCAATGAGGCCTCTTTGATAAGAGCCTTCTATGTATTGGTCACAGCCATCTATCAATACTTTACATCACAGCCTGCACAGTTAATAGGTAACATGTTCCACATTTTGTATGCTAATTTCATGACTCAAAATTTCAGATGATCCATAGCCATACAGCACATTAATTCAAAAAACAAAATAAAGAGAACTGTTGTATAAAATTGTCAGCTAGCTTGTTTGAAAGTGTGAAAATCTTGTTTAAATAATTCACAATCATTTGGTTTAATTATGGAAACAAAACGTCTTCCTGAACACAAAATTCACATTAAATGAGGGATATTTGCAATATCATAATCATTAGTCGTTTTACTCATTGTTGAGTAAACTCATAACTTTTATCATTTCTGTGTTTGCAGCCTTGACGAGATGCCTCCATCCAGAGTGGTTTTAAGCTTTCCTTAACATGACCTGAAGAGGTAGGCCAGAGATCTTCTTCATCTGATCCAACCATCTACTTGCTATTCTTCGAGGTCTACTGCCTTCAACTTTGCCTTACAAAATGGTCTTTTCCAAGTTCTCTTCTGAAAATGTGTCCAAGGAGCTGGAGGTAAGTTTCATGATGCTAAATTCATCCATAATGGCAACATTAGTTCTTCTTTCTGTCCAGGGTACATGTATTCTCAGCAAACACCACACCTCAAAGGCATCAATTAGATATTTGTCTCTAGCATTCACGGTCCAGGTCTCGCAGCCATTCAAAGGCTGAGAACATTAGTGATTCCACCAAGCGCACCTTTGTAGCTTTTGACATTGCCCAGTTCTGCCAGATCTTATTGGGTTTAACCATTGCACCACAATTAGAACTATGTCTTTTGATCTCTCTTTCACAGCTCTGATAATCATGAAATTTTAAAAACTTGGATTTTGGGATATTAAATCCAGTTTGTGTATTTTCCTTCATCAGGATTAGCTGTTACTCATGTCAGAGTGTGCAATTCTTACCTGTTTAACATTTCACTTTTCAGAAGGGTCCACATCTCAAAACCATACAGCAGGACAAGTAGATTCAGTGCATTTAAGGTGCAGATCTTGATCTCAAGGCTGTTATTCCAAAACCACCACTTGAGGGATACGAATGCTGATGCTGTATTTCTACACTCACTGTTGCTTCCTTCTCCCAAATCAGCAATCCTTGGTATTTAAACTGATGGACTTGTTCAATTGGCATGCCACAGAGGTGAACCTTAACATGTGTTCCATCATTAGGGTTTTGGTATTGCTTTCATTTATTTCATCCAAGGATGAAAATTCTTGATCAGCCATACTGGTAGGATCTTAAAGATATTCAAATTTCTTTGTTTTCAAGAGCTGATACTTTTGAAGCCAAGAGTTGAAAAATGAAATGCATTCTGAAATGTCACAAATGTTCTAGTGCACAGGACCCTCGCCAGGATTAACTTGATTTAAGAACTGGGAAAGATCCAGAGGAAAGCAGCAAGATTTATTCTGGGCGATTTCTGATAAAAGAGCAGCATTACAAAAATCTTCCCAACTTTCCGACCTGGGAATAAGGAAATAGAGCTTGACTAAGCCATATGTTGGGAACCGATAATTGAACCAAAAGAAATTCATACAGAATCCATTATGGGACTGTATTATCTAATCAAGACTAACAAAGACTGGTGCTAATTACATAGGGCAGTACAATAAGCCTCAAGGCTGCAGTACATCCGGAGCTTAGCTGACGGGCCCTTTGGAGAGGGGAAGCCACATGTTCTGAACAGTCAATGGAGAGATGGCTTTACACGATTTCAGTAGATGAATACGCATGAGTAGTTTTTAAAAATAGGAAAGATCAAATGAAAATAAAGCTGGAATTCAAGAGGACAAATTGGAACAAATGGTTGTTTATAAGAAGAGGAGTAAAGGATTGGAATAATTTATCAAGGGAGATGTTTGATCAATTTCAAACTTCTTAGAAATCATTAAAGAAAAGACTATGTAAAAAACTGTTACAGCTCCTGCCACATGGACGATAGCACTAAATGCAGATTAGTAGTAAATGATTGATAGCTATATGAAAACTTCAGGTTATTTTCTGCCTTGTTACCTTACCAAAGAGTTAACATTATTAATATAGCTATTTTGTGTTCCTTTTCTAGTTCCTTCTCTCTGTATGACTTGATTTGACACCTATTTGTTCCTTCCCACTCCTTGTACCTGAAGATTAGTGCACCAAGCACACATGGTTGGAATGTATATCAGAGTAAAACTCATTCTGAAGTAACTAATTATATACAAACATCATTCTGATACCAAAATCTGTTATTCATATAGACTAAATTGTATTCTGATGACTTTAAAGCAACATTTCATTTTATATTTGAATAATGTTTTTTAAGGCCCCTTCGACTGTTACAGATTTTAAGACACCAGGATGTCCAAATTTTGTCCTGCAACAAGTCAGAAGCAAACATGGACTAGACAGCCTTAAGTACCACCAACTTCGGGAACAAGACTTCCACTAAGGTTGGTGTTTTAAATTTCATGTAGCATTTATCAGCAAAATTCAAATACATTCTATATTTAACATCAGTGATTGTACACTGTTTGCTTCAATGAAATAAATGCCACGTGTGATTCAATTGTGCTGAAGTGTCCTTGATTATAATTTTATCTCAAGTTTTACGCAAAGAGTAAAGTGGGAAATAAATATTCCGAAGTTTCCATAATTTCAGTAGTAGTGCGGGGATGTATTATTGGGCCACTTCCATCTATGGCATTTATCATCAATCTTGTAAACTAAATTAAGAAGCGACTGCAGATTGTTTGCAGTTGATTGTATGATAAACAAAATAATGAGATGCTAACAGTAATAAGTTATTACAAGCTGATCTAAACATACTGCATAAGTAGGCACTTGATAACAAAATGAAAATTCACAAAAATGAAGTCTAAGGCAGCCTAATCTGTCATCTCTGATACAAAGTTTATGAAATTTTCACAGCATGCTGGACACTTCTAAATGATGCACGAATGACACTATGGCATAACACTTAGCCCATCCTCTATTAATGTGGGAGTTCTCACAGTTTTGCACCTAAGAAGCATCTGTACTCGACAAATGTGAAAGTAAGACTGAAGAATTTTGTTACTTGTGACAACTGTACCATATACTGATAATCCATCAATAGTGGAGGTACCAACCTTTGAAGTGGGCTGTCAGTAATCCAACTATTAACTCTCACCCCCTAAAAAAAAAATTGAGTCAAATTCAAAGCATGCATCTCCCCTCTTGATAATGACATCCCCTTTGCCTTCCAGATAGCCATCTAGTCTAATGTATAACCATGACGAACAGAATACCTAGTGTGATCACTCCGCTCTCTTAACATCGTTGTTTGTGGTCCCGCCGGAGTGTGGCGCTGCAGTCGCAATGAACCAGCTGAAACATGTGCGCAAAATTGTCGACGAAGGTAATAGCGTGCATGCATGAATTTATGGTAAGAATTTTAACGTCTATCAAGGGAATTTGTTTTGATATTTTCTGAAAGTCTGTATTGATATCTGTGCAGTGCTTCTGTGTGTGCAATCGACTAGTTTTCTATTATTTCGAGAACATCGTACTGTTTTGTTCTTGCTTGTAAATCGGGTGACAGAAGGAAGCCTGATGGTAGACTAATTGTTTAAGGCCAAAAGAAAACAATCTGTTTGTAAAATGGACAAGTTATTCCACGGAAAGATAAGCAATTGTCACCCAAAAGCAGAATATGCGACCTGTGTTTTTCGGCAGATTTAATTAACTGAAAAAGGTGGACTGTTTCATTGTGAATGGTAACAACATTTAACTTCCTCGTGTGAGGTGGAGATTTGCTGATAGTTTTATGTGAGACTGCAAAAGATCTAGAGAAATCGCTAAATGGCATTCTGGGTAAGGAGTTCAAGATGAAAATAAGTCAAAACAAAAGTAATGGAGTGTAGTCAATATTAGATTAGGAAATGAAGTTTTAAAGGAAGTAGATGAATATTGTTACATGGGTAGTAAAATAACTAATGATGGCAGAAGTAAGGACATAAGTGGTAGAGTAGCACAAGCAAAGAAGGCATTTCTTAAGGAAACAAATTCTCACCTTGAACATTGATATGGGAATTAGAAAGATGTATTTGAAGCCTTTTGTCCGGAACATGGGACTGTATGAAAGTGAAACATGGATGATAACTAGCTCAGAAAGAAAGAGAATACAAGCTTCTGAAATGTGGTGTTACGGAAGAATGCTGAAGGTGAGATGGATAGATCGAATCACGTATGAAGAGGTACTGAATCAAATTGGTGAGAAGATAGATTTGGCTAAATTTGACCAAAAGGAGTGATGGAATGATAGGACACATCTTAAGACACTCGGTATTTGTGCAGCTCGTTTTTGAGGTAAGTGTAGGCACTAAGAACGGTACAGGTAGACCCAAGGTATGGTTATGACAGATTAGAGCAGATGTAGGATGCAGCAATTGTGTAGAAATGAAAAGGTTAGCATAGGATAGGGTGGCATGGATGGCTGCATCAAACCAGTCTATGGACTGACTCAAACAACCCTCTCAACCTATGAAGTTTAAGTTTCCTTCTCCCCTTCTGGGTGATTCAATTTTTTTTTGTTAAGAAGTATGTATGAATGACATGAACAACCCAAAACCTAAACAGAAGAATACAATACCTGTTCTTCACAAATTTGGCAACACCTTTGTTCCATATCATTGTGTATGTGATATCAGATGAAAAAGAAATGCAATTTTCCCATGGAATAGCTAGGGAAGAAATTTACCTATTGAGAAAATTTCTTTACATGTTTCATCTGTACTCTCTAATGATAGAAGAGTTTTGTGGTCTATCTCATCATTAAAGAAACAAATACAGGATAAAGTTAACTGAATGTGAATCCATACTAACATCAGAGCCATCGAAAAAGGTGTTTTTGCAAAAGTTCACTTATTCTCTTTTTTTACTTTGGATGCCATGTCTAAAGCACAGATTTTAGGTTTCGCACAATCATATTTCTGCAACACTGTAGTCGGGGTACATTGCTCTAAAGAAATTTCCCGCACAGTCCAAAACATGAGATATGCTCTGAAAGAAAAGTGAACATCAACTTAGCATTTCTCACTGCAGTTTCATTACTATTTATGAAGGCATATCTTGATTCATCATATATGTTGTTTCTTTGATTCTGTGTGTCTTCTGCAATCAACTCGTCCAGTGTAAGCCACAGATAAATCGCACGAATATGTGGTTTTCAATGACACTTGAAGCAGCATAGTTGATATTTTTGTAATAGTGGCAGTGCTGTCTTCTAAGAAGTAGATGCACTCTGACAATTGCTCTGCTTCATTTTACAAAACCAATTGCTTCTTTTAGAATAATAGACTAGAATAATTAGAATTGTAACACACTAAAGTACCACCCACTTCTACACACACAAGGAGACACCTCCCGCACCAATGACGCACACCAGAGAAGAGCAGAGCACCTTCATTCACAATGAATTTCACAATGCTCATGATAGCAAAAGGAAGAGACAATCTAATAAGTATAGTTACCAACTTACAAGCAGTGAAAGGAGGGTTGAGCAGTATAGCTCAAAGGGATTAAACTCTTTTTTTTTTTTTTGTGGAAATTAATTTTTCAAGTAATGTTCCTTTCCCCTTTGACCACAATCTGTAATAGTCAGCACCTCTGCAATAGGTTCCGCTTTAATATCACAAAAGCTTAAAAAGGCTTTATTACCTGCGGTTGCAATAAAATAGCTTGTGGAGTGGCATTTATGATCTCTATCTCTTATGTTGTCCGAACCTCCCTCGACTGGAAGCTGTCCCTGTATGTTACTTCTTTCTGATTTAATCTTTTATGTGATCCACTTTTCTGCTGGTTGGTATAAACATACATGGTATGAACCAATTCTGCAGGGCAATGTTAACATGAGATGTTCCATCTTCATACTTGTGAAGTCAGAATATTTGCATTTTCTCATTCTGGTTGTAAAATCTATTCTAATGTTCACTGATACAACCAACTCAATGAACATACAAAGGATGGGTCAGTCGTGACTACATATACAGCATACTACCACACTGATACCACATTTTCTCATTCAGTATACTTTTGCTGTTTGGCCTAATTACACTTTGAGTTTTCCTGATATATAGATTGTGATGTAAAGCAAACTGGAAAAAAAAAAA
The DNA here is from genome assembly GCF_040414725.1 of Anabrus simplex. Taxonomy (NCBI): domain Eukaryota; kingdom Metazoa; phylum Arthropoda; class Insecta; order Orthoptera; family Tettigoniidae; genus Anabrus; species Anabrus simplex. The sequence continues at coordinate 625,847,724 of NC_090265.1, read as the reverse complement.
AACCCTCACATACTGAAGAACAGATTATAAAGGGTTGTTTCCTGGTAGAGGTGAAAAAAGGAGAGGATGAATATACACTGGTAAACTATGAAAATATGGAATGTACACATTTCCCTTGCTGAATTGCAGATCAGGTGCAAAATAATGGATTTTGGATTATGAATTTATTTTGTGCATGGCATGAAGTCACGTACAACCATGAAAGAAATTGAAGCCAGTTTTGTATCATCAGCTAAAACTTAATGCTGAAGAGCTTCTCTTTTCACCAATTAGATGTAAATACATTACCTAAATAGTAGAAAAATATCTCTCAAATTGTACCAAAATACTGTATAGCAAACTGACTGGACAATAACAATCTAATGTTCTCTGTACAGTGTGCAGGCATTTTACTGGTAAATTGGTGCCAGCTGGCTGCTTACTCATCAATTTTGATGTTCTGTTTTACTCTAGGTCTACCAGATGGCAAAGTAAACCAAATCTCTTGGGGTCTATGGCTGAGATTTAATTAATTTTGTCAGGTAAGCATCACATGTTGCCAGAGATTTTTCACGTGCAGACATCATATGACATGGTGTCGAATGGACTTTTGTCTGCCCTTCAAAAGTCAAGACTACCTCTGCTAGGTTTGACCCTGCTATCTTGGGATCTGGAGGCCAACACATTACCACTTGATCCACAGATGGGAGGCTATCAAAATAACTGCTGTATACATAAAAAAATACAAATCTTATCAACTAATTCAACTTTTGCAAACTGCTCCATTGGCATAAGCTTTGTGTTCATGTATCACTTTCCAAAGGAACAACCCTTCGAACTCCTGAGCATTAACTTAAGATGCTCAAAATGACTAACTCTATGCACTTGCATAGATGTTCAACAAGAGAACATTGTACAGATCATAGTGTTTCCTCAGATACTGAAAAAGACGGCAGAAATATGCTGTTGCATCTCTTCTATGGTTGTGCTTCAAGACAAGTTTTCGATGAGTAAAAATAAGTCTAATGGTGTTAAGTCAGGAATGACCTGTATCTTGCATACTCACATGTGAAATGGGTGGGGCATCATGCTTGAGCCACACAATGTTCCCAGTCCCATGTCCCTGACAAGCCCTGGTAGTGTCTCAAAGAAAATGCATTGTGCTCTGTTTAATGTTTGTGGAAGAAAACATGGACCTGTGATATGGTCATAAGTGATACTACACCACACTCTCACATACTATGATGGTCAACCTGATGGAGGCAATAAAGAGCTTTCTTTATCAGACCACAAGTGCATGTTCTGTAAATTCACATTTCCATGATCTGTGAATGTACCTTCATCCATAAGAAGTCTGAAGGAATGAAGTATTGTTCTAAAACTGCTGTGGTGCAGAGCAATAGAATGAAATGTGGGTGTCAACCGTCTGTTCAGTTCAATAGTGACAAGGGGTATGGATGAAATTTGATGTCGTAAAACGCAGCGAACTCGAGCAGGACTCGTACCTGAACCACATGCAATCTACCGTAGACTCGCATGAATTGTTTGAACAGATTTTGTTTCCTTAATTAGCTGTAGTTGTTGTATGGTGTCTTTGTGGGTTTCCAGCTTGCTAAAAGATAATAATGCAGATGTTGGTGGCTGTACTAGGTTGTCAATCAGGGAATTGTTCTGTGTATAATTTATTCATAGTGTTTCTATGATGCTGTACAGCATGAACATGACCAGTTTCTGCTATTGTACATTACTGCATCTGCTACAAATAGCTATATTGTATAAGCACAGATAATCGACCACCATAAGAAAAATGAACAGCTTTGAGCAGTGCACTGTACTATGACTGCTTATGCACATGTTGCAGACAGTGTCCTCGCTGCCAATATTAATATATCTGAAAGAAAGATAGCAATATAAAACCAGTCTTCCAACCATAATTTTCTGCCTACTTTGTAATTTGACAAGGAAAATGTGTACCAGTATGTTCCACTTAAAAGTTCAACTATGTATTGAAAGGTTTTTCTTAGTTTATTTATTTTAAATTTTTGGCCAACATAGGACTACTTGTCAGCCCAATACTGTTTCATCCTTTCTGAACATAATTTTCTTTTGGCTTCTGGAATCACTTTTCTTAGTTTACTGGAGTATTTTTATCTTCTAAATTTGTGACCACCATATGTGGAAACAATCCTGTCTCAAAGTTAGGTGGAACACCCTTAGGCCTGGTTTCTTTAACTATGTTAAATTTTACTTCACAAATATTAAAAACTATTATTAATTTAACACTTCGGTTAAAAGTACCCTGCTTCACGAACACATTTCCAACATTTATTACAAAACAATTTAGACAAATTAACACATTCCCGTGAGATTTCTGAATGCGTATGGCAGAAAGTCTTTTGTTTCTTTACATAAAGCACTCCTGGTAGTGTGTTGAAATAGTATTTTGACATACAGTGGAACCTCGATATCTCGAATCACACCGGGAACTGAATTTTATTTAGAGTTATCGAAATTTCAAGATATAGATAATATCGTTCTTGAGCATGTATAGCACACAATTGAATCATATGTATCTATGGGCTCATACTGAATACATTATTTTTAACAGTATTTACAAATATGCAAAAAGAACTATTTTACAACATCACTTTAATTATAACCCTTCTTATAGCAACTTAGAAGACAGGATGCAGTACATACAATAGTGAAACAAGAAACTTATCTCGGTTAACACCTTTGGAAAAAATCCAGTAATCTCGTTTGTTACTGTTAACCTTCCTTCATGTTAAAACTTCTCGTCAATACCATGCAGCAGAGGTTCGTAAATGGAGCTTGTCATCTGCGACTTTGGGGGTTGCTTTAGTACGTGACTGGTATTTAATTCACACTTATAGGATGCTTATTATTATTATTATTATTATTAATAACTTCATTGGCCACATTGGACCACTTGTCTTCCATGTACACTTTTTCTTTGAAGGTTATACCGTTTGATTCTTCTTATCTGCCCAGTACTTCATTCGTTCTGATCGCAGTGTTCTTAATTCGTCTGAAATCTCTACTGGCCTTCTGTGCATCATTTCAGTTGAAAATTTGTGGTTCTTAAGAAGGGTGATAATTTTATTCTTGTTCTCTGCATCTGTAATTTCGAGTCCAACTGTTAGATCCTCTTGAATTTCTTTGATCCAATGCCCTCCTGCCTTCTTTCCCAGACTTAACCACCTATTCAATACATTACTGACCACCATAAGAGAAAGAAATCTGAAAGAAATAAAGATAGCAATATGAAACAGTCTTCCAACCATAATTTTCTGGCTACTTTGTAACTTGGCAAGGAAAATGGGTACCAGTATGTTCCATTTAAAAAGTTCCACTATGTATTGAACACAGACTTTGTTTCCTTAATTATAACGTACGTTGTCTTTGAGAGTTTCCAGCTTGCTAAAAGGTAATATTGCAGATGTTGGTGGCTGTACTAGGTTGTCAACCAGTGAAGAATGTTTTCACAGTTACTGCTGAATCTCTCTCTCTTGGACACCGCTCCGCTTTTTATCATTTGCAAATTCACACTCGAGAAACAGCAAGGCTTTGCAGATTTTCCGATCACTTAAAATTTTAATCTTCTGGTTCCCGTCATATTAGCTCCCAGCATCACTGTAAACCTTCCTTTACTTGTTACCTGTTCCTCACAAACCACAAATGCCATATTGCACAGTTAATGATGCACAAAATTTGAGTTGCAGAGTATTTTTTTTTTTTGCTTGAAGGGAGGAAATGTTTGCTTCAAGAAATCAAAAAGTTTTGTAACTGATTTAGAGTAGTAGAGAAATGAATACACGTGAAGAATAGGACAAATGGCCGGGAAATTTAAGTTGCTTCGAGATTTTGAAAATTCAAGTAATGGAGGTTTGAGATATGGTGGGCCAGCACAAGGTTGCACTTGACAGTTGTAAGTCATGTTGGCACCACTACAAAAATTAAATGAACGTCATCTGTCAATTAGACTCGCCAATCTACTACTTTTAATGTCAGATAGAGTTCCACATTTTATTCATGTTAATTCTTATTTAATTCTGTATATAATATTTTATTTGCTCACACAAATATGAGCATTAAAAAAAATATATGGTTTAAGCAAGCCACAAAATAAATACGAACTATTTTCAGTTGATTGTTGTTGGCAATATGGGTAGTATAGTGGTGCCATCTGTAAGTAGCTTGACTACCGTATTGAAGTGTTGCCGTTTTGTCTGTCGCCGCTAGCACATGGTCGGTTGAGATTCGTGCGTTTATGAAAATTTTGTTTTGATTGTGAGATAATTTTGAAATTTTAACGAATGCAGTGCGATGTCTTGGAAACGAAAACAGTCATGAAGCACGAAGTAATAATCCTTCGTAATCTATAATCTTCATTTCCGTATTGACGAATTGCACAATTAAAAATAGGAGAGGATTTCCACCAATGAATACTTATTTATTGCATATATTGAACTACAGGACCAGTTTCGACCTCATATACAAGGTCATCTTCAGCTGAACCATACATACATATTTATATAATGAACCTTTGATTAAGATTGTGTTGTTAAAGGAATGCTATATGATGATGTACATTTAGTCACATACAAATGGGGCACGTCTTAGCGTGAACTGGCGTATATGTCATTCTGTACAATATTGCAACTGTATGTCTAAAATATTATGTTGAAGGTCTTAAAATTAGTGTATAAAATATGTCTTTACTTAAACTAATATATATGTACAAGATAAATACAATATATAAAAACACTTCATGCATATGAACATTCGTTCTTGCTTGTTGGTCAATACATCGACTAACTTCCATATTAAGTCTTATTTACAGTTGTACACTTCAGCTGCTATTCTTGGAGTTTGTAAAATTGCATGGATGAAAAGTTTTGTCTTCCTGTGTATATGTGGGATAAAACACTTTCAATTTTAAAAAGGTGCCAAATGTATGGATGAAATTCAACTAAAATATGTTCAGCTCTGCTGTGTGTGTTGCCCTTTTATTGGAACCAATTCATGTTGTCCTGTGGCGTCCGTAAATTTGGATGACATTGGGTTCAAAGTAGTGGCTCCTTTCCAATTTGTAGCTGTGCAATGATGTTATGTTTATCTGTGGAAGATAAGATTGAGTTATAAGTGATATCATGTTGGAGGAATGTCTAAGGGTTATGTGTGTGAATTAGAATATGTACTTACTGTTGTTGGTGTAGCTGAGTTGTGTTTGACGTGCGAGCCTGTAATGTACTACTTCGTGTTCTTCTTGGGCTCATACTAGCTGCTGTGAGGGGAAGGGAAGGAGGGGTAGGGAGAGTTGTTGTTGTGGGGGTAGGGGTGGAGCTGGGTGTGTTGTTTGGTGTTTTTCTGTTGCGTGTCGCTTTCTGTTTATCGATTAACTTAAGGGTTTTTTTGGGCGGGGATAACTGTATTGAAGATGATGTTAGTTTATTCTGTGATTTCATTTATGTTGTAATTTGGATTGGTGTACTGATCTAGAGTGATGTAAAATTCTTCTGTTATGTTGAGCAGGGGGCCTTTGGGGTTTATGTTTAGGATTTGCATATCGTTATCGATGTTTGTAAAACTGTGTTTATAGTCTGCGACATGTTGTCCTATTAAGGAAAAATGATTGTTTCACTGCGTTTGTGTTCGTTATATCGGGTTAGGAAGTTTCTACCAGTACGTCCGATATAGCTTGTCTCGCATTTGATACGGTATACCCCTGAGTGGTTGTATTTGTTGTTGCTGTTGATTGTCCTGACGTTGTGTATGATGTTGGTACTATTGTGTGTAGTTCTGAATGCTCTTCTTAGGTTATGTTTTTTAAAAATGTTAGTTATGGGGTATATGTGTACATTATTGAAAGTGAATAGTGCATAATCTTACTTGGATTCGTTTACTTTTGTTAGTTTGGTTTTGGGTTGGGATTTTATTTTGTGAATGATTTTGTTAACCATTTCTTTCTTGAATCCATTGTTTTTAGCTATGTCATGAATTAATTGTAATTCTTTGTTTAGATCTTCTTTTGTTAACGGTATATTGAATGCTCTGTGTATCATGCTATAGTAGGCTGCTCTTTTGTGTATGTTGGGGTGAACGGAATTCATTTTAATTGTATTTGAGGTATGCGTGGGTTTTCTGTATATTCTGTAAGAAAGGTGGTCATCATGTCTAGTTGTCGTTATGTCCAGGTAGTTCAGTTTGTGATTGTTTTCGGATTCCATGGTAAATTTTATATGGGAATCTATTTTATTGAGTTTATCTAATATATCAGTTTCATTTGTGGACCTATTGTCGAGGATGATAAAGATGTCATCAACAAACTTCTTTCAACAGAAGTAGAATCCTCTTAACTTATAGTAATGAATCCTCAAATACCCACTGCTAAAGCTTATCCCAAAATACACAAAGAACATATTCCAATGAGACCTATTATTAACTACAGAGCGAGCCCAACCTATAAACTTTCGCAATTTATTCAACGATTTCTCAAAAAGCACTACGTATTCTTAGCTAATTCCTGTAACAGGAATGATTTCTTTCCAGGCTGATTCAATACGAAGACACGAGTACGATAATTACAGCTCAAAGTCCCTTCTGTCATTGTTATGGACAATGCACTTTACCACTCTGTAATAATGGACAAGACCCCTACTTTGAGTGCCCGTAAAGAACTGTTAGTGGAATGGCTGCAGTAAAGAAATATCCCAGCGCATATGTGTATGACTAAATTAGTCGACGAGGTAGCGAAGGAACAAGGGCACAAGGTTATTAGGTTGCTGCTGTACCACTGTCACTTCAAGCTCATTGGGTTGGTACGGTATGGGGTGAAGTAAATCATTACGTACGCACTAATAACAGATCCTTCAGTTACTGAAGTGGAATGACTGTTCCGGGAGAGTATTGCTTGAATCGATGCGACATTGTGGAGGAAGAAAGTTAGCCATGTCGCAGCATCCATTAACTCGGCAATGGCAATACATGGCATCATCAGTTACTGTCAGGACTTGATCTGCCTAGACGACGATGACAATGACAGCGAAGGCGACGGTAGTGATGGCAGTGATCTAGAGGGTATCGAGCCTCTACCTTTGTGAATCAGGTATGAAAATAAGGTTTCTGAATTTTTGTAAATTTTATAGATTTACTTGAAACCTTTTGTGTTAGCACCGGTGTATATTATTCTAATATTCATTGATGTATTTAAAGTGAGATTCTTGTCGGCTGATTTCTTCCGTACTTTCTAACATTGCGATAATAAGAACTTCGTAGTATATTTATCTCGTTTCATTTTGTGCGATGCATAATCGGCGAGTTGAAAGTTCGATTTTTGTCGGCAGATTTAATTTGTATTGTGTATCGCTATGACATTAAAAAGTTTCTCCCATGCTTTTAAAAACTCGCGTGTCGTGCAATCAGCTGTTGTTATGGCGGCAACATCGCTTTGTGCACCATTGCAGTGTGACCAACATTGTGCGCAACCGTCATGTGCAAACTTATGCCGGCTCGACTGTACATGGTTGACATTATTATAGGTTATGGTTAGCGGAGACTGCTAAGACGTAAACATGTGAAGTAAGAGGCAACAAAAGCATTATGATGAATGAGAGTCAAATGTTATAATTTAATTTAGCACTATGCGAGTGTACTTAAAAAATGAAAGAACGGACTGTTATATCACAACATTCAATATACTGTATTCTAGAGTGCAATCTAATGGTCTGCCTCTGTGGTGTAGTGGTTAGTGTGATATGCAAATTGCAGTATATTTTATTTTTCATCTGAAATTAATATGACTAAATGTTCTCTCAGTTAATTGCTGAATCTCTCTCTCTCGGCCACCACTCCGCTTGAGTGCGATGTAACTCTCGAAGTATATATGCGTTGCAATGGAACTGGAGGAATCATCAATTTTTCGGAAATTATTAGGTTGTGGACCTGACATATTTAAGTAAAAATGTGTTCGTTTTTAGTGTTCTATCGCCTTCACTTGGTCTGAAGTGGATCCTGCATCATTACATTTGTCTTTTTTTTTTTTTTTTTTAAACAAAAGCGTATTGACATAAACCCTTATACACGAGTTACTGTTGAGTGTCCCCAACAGGTACATTCAAGTTTGTTGAAATCGGTTGGTTGCAGGGTCTGGCCTCTCCTTGTAAGAACTAGAAGCAACTGCTGCTCTGGAGACTCATAAGTAGAGCCCGGATTTCCATGCATTATCAAATCTCAAAATATGCACACATTCATGCACTATCATATGGCAAAACATGCATTATCAAAATTCAGTTCAAAATGGTTACATTTTCATTTCTATACTGCATGTACTAACTTTGGTTGTCAGGTAGGATGCAAGGAATACATTCTCTCCATCTCCCAATAAGACACATAACGTGGCTAAAACTGTCTGAAATTTTGCAAACAAACATTCATAAAAGGCAATATCATGCAACTTTAACACTGTACGAGGGTTGGGGCAAAAGTCATGCCAACTATTTTTTTCTTGAAGATTCCAGTCCGGTTGGAAAATGTGACATACAGACGAAAGGACAAGGTGTTAACTACATCTGTGGATAATGAATAACACTGAAATATTGTAACACACTAATTTATTACGGTAGCATACAGGGCAATATGGCCTTCCCGGTGCAAAATGACAACACAGTACACATAAAGTTGACATGACAAACCTGGGCCTAAAGACCCTCAAAGTAGTCCCCTGCTACTGACACCACAAGCTGCCAACTATGTGGGAGGCGCTGAATACCATCTGCCTTTGCATTTGCCGCACCATGTGTGAATCGGGTCACCTGTTGGCGCACATCATTAGCAAACCGCCTACCACGTAGTGGTTCCTTAATCTTTTGAACAAGATCAAAGTCACAGGGCGAAATGTCGGGAGAGTACAGTGGGTGCTCTAATTCTTCCCATCCCCAACGTCGCAGTAGCTGCCCTACACACTCCGCTTTATGTGGTTTTGCATTGTCATGCAGGATTATTGCACTGTCCACAAGATCTGGACGTTTCTCCCGACCGCCACGTCATACCTGTTGCACCAGAAAGTCCCTGTAGTACTGTGCGGTCACTGTTCTGCCATGTGGAACAAAGTGACAAACAATGACACCCCCGACGTCATACGCGACGATCACCATCAATTTGACTAGGGAACGATTCTGATGGACCTTCTGCCTCCTTGGTGTTTCAGCATGTCACCACTCCGCGGACTGACGTTTCAGTTCTGGTTCGTATGTCCTGGCCCAAAATTCATCGATGGCGATTATTCGTGACAAGAATTGATCGGCGTCCTGTTGCCAGCATGCAAGGTGGTCGGAGCGTACTGCATAACGCACCCACCTTTGAACTTCCGTCAGTGCATGCGGTACCCACCGCGATGCGATTTTGCGAGGTTGCAGCTCATTACGCAATATCCTGTGTACGGTGCGTTTCTCGATGACATTTGCCCTCTAACTCCAGTAGCGTCCATCATCTGTCTTCATCCAGGAGCTGCTCGATGATGGCACGTGCCACGTCGGTCCGCACACTGACAGGTGGTCCCGAACGTTGGTCGTCACTGGTTGACATACGTCCTTGATGAAACTTTCCTACCTACCGTGCTACTGTACAGTACGGTAGGGCATTATTCCCAAGGGCTTCCACTAATTCACTGTGACATTCCATCGCATTTCTCCCTCAAAGAACGGCTATTTTGATGTAAGTGTGCTGCTCAACATGGGTTACGTCCATCTCACACAACACTCAACCGACTGATTTCACAGCCCTTGCTGCGCTACTACCAGCCATCACAGAGCCATCTGTTCTGCATACACACTATGCCTGCAGAACTTCCACACGACACATAAGTTTGTGATCCGTTCACATATCTACAAAGAAAAAACAGTTGCCATGACTTTTGTCCCAATCCTCATATATCTCCAAAGTAAGAAGAGAAGCCATATGCAATGTAAACGTTCAAATATTTGCTATTAAATCCAGCATCTCCAAAATATGCATTATGAACAAATTTTCTCCTAAAAAGGCCAAAACATGCACGGAAAAAGAATGGTTATTTGTAATCGTTAAGTCATGAAATAATATTTGCACAGTTTGATAAATGTAACCATCCTATTTAACAATATGCATTTGCAAGGAAATCTGGGCTCTACTGTACTGATAAGTTTCAATCTGTTGGAAACTAACCTATTTTTGATTTCTTCTAGTACCTTATTATTATTATTATTATTATTATTATTATTATTATTATTATTATTATTATTTATTTATTTTACTTAAATTGTACATCTACAATTTAGGGGTGGTAGATGGAGAAAGGGCAAGCCCCAGATACACGGAAGTGCCTCCATCTCCACATGTGTACATAAACTCTACTGAATATTTACATATAAACTTATGTAGACAATTTTAAATTTACATATTTACACTACAAATAATTTATCCTGAAAATATTAGAGTAAAAATACCCAGCCATTTATACTCTCACTCAGACCCCTATATACACACTCATTCACAACCACTCCCCCACGCGCACGCATACACATTCGCCCACATACACCTGTATTTGCACTCATCCTTCTTGCAATTCTAATTTATACAAGTTATATACATTGCATATAGGTTTCTATTTACATATACATTTTCTTTACTTCGCGGAGGAAGTGAGGAAGAGGAAGCAGCTTTACCTCTTATGGTAGGTTCCAGGGACAAGCAGCCCTTGCGTAAAACCCATTTAAATATGAGGTTGTTCTAATGAATGGAGGGGCAAGAGAACTCCTTGGCCTCTTTTAACAGAGCGGCAATTGAGCTGCAGGCGGTGGAAAGGGGAGAGGTGTGGGTTATCTGTCAGGGATTTCCTAAGGAAGGCTACATCTGTTTGTGTACATAACTAATTCAGTGGTGGCAATGACCTGGCTGTGTTTGTGTTTGTTAATTAAACGTTCTGCTCGTCGTTGGATACCCTCTAGTTTTCTCATATTTTCCATTGTCGTTGGATGCCAGGAAGGAAGGCCATATAATAGTATGGGCCACACTACGGAAATATAAGCCATTCGTAAGGCTTTACTTCTTCCTCCCGAGAGACATCTATGGACGAAACCTAGCGCTCTGTATGCCTTATACCTCACTTCCTCCACATGTTTATTCCATTTCAGATTGTCCGTAATGTGAATACCGAGCAGACTTATGGAGTTAGAAGTCGGCAGTTGGATTCCACATAGAGTAGGTTGGTTCTGGAGTGGTCGTTTAGCTCTGCTTAGTCTTATATATTTACACTTCTTAATATTTATATACATTCTATTTACCTCACACCACAGAGCTATACTATCCAGATCCGATTGGAATTTTACAATATCATCGCTGTTTTTCATGGCTCTGTAAATGACTGTGTTATCAGCATACTGCGCCATGGTCAAATTTACACAATCCGGTAAGTCGAGAGCATAAATCGTGTACAGGAGGGGCCCTATCACACTGCCCTGAATTACTCCAGAAGTAATTGTGGTTTGGTCTGATTTGGCTCCTCAGTACACAACGCATTGCATTCGACCCACCAATAATGACCCTCAACCATGACAGCAGTTTACCCTGAATGCCGTAGTTGCTAAGTTTTAACAGAAGTCTTCGATGTGACACCTGGTCAAAAGCTTTGCTCCAGTCCAGAGTAACACAGTCTATTTGTGAGACATCAGTCTGCTCCAAAGAGAACTGCCAGTCATCACTGACTTTTGTTAAGTGTTGTTCAGGATTTTCCCGGAATGAAGCCGTGCTGGTTTGAGTTCAGCAGGTTTCTCTCCTTGAGAAAATCCAACATACATTCAGCAACCAGATGTTCCATACATTTACAGACCCCTGATGTTATAGAAACTGGGCGGTAATCATCTACGTTTTCCTTATCTCCATCTTTGAAAACTGGCACTACGTTGGCTTCTTTCCACTCCACAGGTACAGACCTGGTATTAATGGAATAGCTGAAGAGAGCGCAAAGAGAGGGCGCCAAGGCGACTGCATAATTCTTGAGAATTCTTGCTGGCACTCGGTCCAGCCTGGTCGCGGCATGAGGTCTTGTTTTCAGAAGGCTCTCCTTTACTTCATTCGTTGAGAAATACAGGTTGGTTGTTCTCTTCCTCAGTAGGGACAGAGAAGTTACTTTTAAATTTCCTGTTGAAGGTGTCTGCAATTTCTTGTGGTGTGGAGACTGCCGTACCGTTATGTTTACATACAGAGCTCTGTTGCAACCTTTACTTCTGAGAAAAGCCCAGAGTTCTTTGGAGTTGGTGTTGAGACTGTGGATGTAAGAATCGTAGGAATCTCTGATAGATTGTTTAGCCTTGTTTCTAGCCAGCCTGTATTTCTCCCACTCATAATCGGTTGCATTTCTTTTCCGTTTCTGGTACAGGCGGTCCCTTCTTAGAATTTCTCGCACTATCTCCTTGGTAATCCATGGAGATTTCCGTCTGCTGGTTATATTTACTGTTGGTGTGGTTTCTTCTACGCATTGAAAGAAAATTTTCTTCGAGTCGTTCCATATCTTTGTCAGTACTGCCGGTGAAATCTGAGGTGAGAACGGGCAGGCGGTTGGATAGTAAAGTGGATAGATCATTCCAGTTTGTTCAGGAAAAATTATAAACTGTTCTGGTATGGAGTTTGGGGGATGGTTTTATATGGGTCAGTGTTGCGAGAATTGCCTGATGGTCACAGAATCCAGGAATAGTATTAAGAGATTGGACGGACTGTGGTATGTTACTTAGGAAAAGATCAAGGGTTGAGCGTGTTGTTTGCGTAATACGCGTGGCTTTGAACATTAATTGATGCAGGAATAAGTCATAGAAAGCGGAAAGGAATTTATTGGTGAGGGGATTTTTAGGTTTAAATCACCGACAATATAAATGGTGTCATAATTTTGTTGTACATGTTGCACACGTTCGAGAGAGAGTATTAGTTCATTGTTCATTTCCGGCGACGACTTAGGGGCGCGATAAATTGATCCAATAAGGAATTTGTGCTTGTTGCACGTCACTTCCACCCAGTGTTCGGCTGCTGTCTCCAGGTGATGAACTAGAGTTGGATGACATTCTGGCTTGGCTGCAATTAGAACTCCCCCTGCAGAGCGGTGGGATCGGTCCTTACGGAACAATATCAGCGAGTCGGGGAACACTTCTGAGTCATTAATTTTGCTGGACAACCACGTCTCATTGACACACACTATGGTCGGGTCAAGGCTTTCAAGCGATGTGTGGATATTTTGTAACTGTCCAGGTCGCATAATACTGCGTGCATTGAAGGCAAAAAGTGATACGTTTTTATTTACATACATACATTTAGAATTATTTACTAAGTCACTGGGCATATCACTGGTAACTGTAAAGAACGAGTCTGATAACGGCGGCATTTCACACTTCCAGCATAACCATGTACAGGAGCCGTTCTTTATTTTTCTGAATTCAGACAGAGACTTTTGCGCAGGTTCTATGGCCTTTTAGCGAGCAATTATTACAGTTGACAAATAATTGGTTCCTCCTACCACTATTTCTGCAAATTGTGCACTGTTGTGGACCCGGGTTTAGTTCGATGTCCCCACTTAGGGCAAGTGCCAAGCACAGCAGTGGCTGATTATCTACAGGCAGTCTGACACCACCGCTCCCGTCCCTTCGCCGAGGCCGACCTATGGCTGCCATCCCCAGATTTTCAGCACTTCAGTTTCCTCAACAGCAAGAAACTGGCCCTTAATGCAGCTCAGTAAACTAGGGCCTGGTTTCTTCAATGAATGTTAAGTGTTAACACTGCTGTTAAATAGATAATTAACCAAATGACATTCTCATCAAGGATTGTTAACACTAATAAATTGTTCATACTTGTGTTAAATTGAGGTTAATTATTTTACGTTGCACCGACACAGATAGGTCTTACGGCGACGATGGGTCAGGAAAGGGCTAGGAGTGGGAAGGAAGCGGCCGTGGCCTTAATTAAGGTACAGCCCCATCATTTGCCTGGTGTGAAAATGGGAAACCACGGAAAACCATTTTCAGGGCTGCTGACAGTGGGGTTCGAACCTACTATCTCCCGAATACTGGATACTGGCCGCACTTAAGCGACTGCAGCTATCGAGCTTGGTTTGTGTTAAATTAACATGACACCAGCCCTGTATTAAACCTCTTACAGCTGTTAAAATTTGAAAATAGCAACATCTAGAAGACTAAGTTTGAAGCTATTCTACTGTATGAAAACTATCTACAAACTGAAGAAGGCAAAGGATGACCCACTAAGGCAAAAATGCCTTTTTAGGGTTGTCAAAAGTATGCTACTTATAAAGCTAGGTACCTAATTACCAAACCCCTAATGAAAGATACTAGAATAAATTGAAAATAGTTTCCCACAGATTGCAATGTATTAGTGTCTCCAGTGCAGGAGTAGCTTATAGTACTTTGATATTATGCCTCAGACTCTTTCCATGTAATTGTAGATGACTGCTAATGACTGCAAGACAAGAGTGTTTGGAATTATGCAAGGAGTTTCTTCTGCATTGACAAGGCAGTACATCAATTTTCCCTGCAGTAAAAGAATGTCTGAAAATCATTGAAGACATATCAATCATCACATTTTCTCAGTGTTGTAGGAGCCTTAGATTGCACTCATATAAGAATATACTGATTTCTGTGATGTAACAGTCTGTTCTTTTATTTTTCAAGCGCACCTGTACACTTTCAAATTAAATCTATGACTCTTGTCTCGTATTAATTATAACAACACTTCTGTTGCCTCTTACTGCAGTTATCAGACTGTGCCACATAAGAGGCTTCTGATAAGTTCATCTGCATACACCCCAGCATAAGTGGGTAGGGTCTGACACATCCCACTCTGACGAGTCTAGTGTCAGACCTAAGACGAAATGCTGGTTAATAGAGCAAACGCCTGAAAAGCCATACATCTAATTTTTGATCTGAACCATAACCTATGTCAACCATATGTGATTAAATAAAATTCCAATATACCACCCGGAGTGTTTTATGTAAAGAAACAAAAGAAGCTTGCTGCCAAATGCATTAAGAAATCTCATGGAAACTTGTTAATTTGTTTTGTTGCTATGGGCTTGACGTCGCACCGACACAGATAGGTCTTATGGCGACGATGGGATAGGAAAGGCCTAGGAGTTGGAAGGAAGCGGCCGTGGCCTTAATTAAGGTACAGCCCCAGCATTTGCCTGGTGTGAAAATGGGAAACCACGGAAAACAATTTTCAGGGCTGCCGATAGTGGGATTTGAAACTACCATCTCCCAGATGCAAGCTCACAGCCGCGCGCCTCTACGCGCACGGCCAACTCGCCCTGTATTTGTTAATTTGTCTTTAAAAATTGTTCTATAACAAATGTAGGAAATGTGTTCATGAAATGGGAACTTTAAACTGAAGTGTTAAATTAATAACAATTCTTAGTTAACATTTAAATAGAATTTAACACAGAATTGAAGAAACTGGGCACAGGAGTGTTGTAAATGCTATGTTTCCAATGTGGCAGATTACTAAAATTTTAGAGAAGAAAACATTTTCTATACCATTCACATTTAATTAAAGTCTGCAGCATTGATTTATCTTGTAAATTATCACAAAATATACATAAGTGTTTGTATATATTCTGGAAAAGTGTAAAAAAAATAATTTAAAAAAAACCTGCCAGATTTTCCCCTGCCCTCTGTTTCAAATATACAGTAAGTGAAATAAGTATTCATACATACATGGTTTCAAACTATACACAAATAGATTTTTATTAACACTACAGATGCACTACAGTTTGACGTAATTGTGACATACAGTGTGTGTATGCACTGTATTCCCTGATTTGACAAAGTACTGTTTAACGGCGCACAAAAGAGTTTTCATACAATTAGATCACAGTTGTAAATGGTATGTAAATGTCACTGACAGCTCAAAACAAATCATTCGAGTATCCACTTTAAGAGTATTAGTGCCTGGAAGTACAGGTGTACAGAAATCGTGTGAGTTGAAGACAGTTGTAAAAGAAAAAAGTTTCCATATGGCAAGAGGGACGAAGTTGCTGAAATATTCCTAAAAAGCTGAACCTCTCGCATGCTACTGTCCAGTACGTTGTGAACAAATACAAACATGCAAGATCTACGGTGAATGTGCGAAGTCTGGACATCCTAGAGCTCTAACGAAACGAGAGCTGTGATATGTAGTACAACAAGCACTCTAGAACTAGTGTGGGCGCCCGAATGCTAGCTGAAGACGTCGCAACAGCAAAAGGCAAGGAAGCAACACCTCAAAGCATAAGGAATTACATTCACAAAGCTGGTTTAAAAGACAGAGCAGCAAGAAAGAAACCATTCATTAATCAGAGCAATAGGAAGAAAAAAACTAGTTTGCTCATACATATCTCAACAAACCCATGGAATATTGGAAGGAGGTTGTATTCTCTGATGAACAAGCTGGCTCTTTTTGGATCCGATGGGTGAAAGTGTGTGGTATTAACCAAATCAGGAATTTGACTCTAAGGACATTGTACCAACTGCCAAGCATGGCAGAAGTCATGTCATGGTGTGGGGATGCATGAGCTATGCTGGGGTGGGAGAACTGGTGGTTGTTGTTGTTGAGGGTAATATGACCATCACAGCATATGTGAACATACTCTGTGATACTTAACTGGCCAGTGCTGCAAGATTAAATCTTGAGGACTTGTTTGTTTTTCAACAAAACAATCCCAAGCATAAGGATCGTATAACTTAAGAATGGTTGATGTATAATGTTTGCGAGCAACTTCCAATGCCTCCACAATCCCCAGACCTCAATCCCATAGAAAATTTGTGTGGATATTGTTGGAGTGAAGAGTAAGGAAACAGACATGCTCTTCAAGATTTCATTGATCATCTGAAGAAGGAATGGGCAAAAATTGAAGCCGAAACCACATCAAACCTAGTAAGCTCCACGTCACAAAGGTTTCAAGCAGTTATAAATGCCCAGGGAATGCATACGAAGCACTGATTGTCAAACTGTGTAACTGAGGACTGTTTTAATATGTCTGAATATTAATTTTGTGAACAGAAAAATTGTATTTTTGTTGTAACGACTGCATGATTTCTGTCTAGGTGGTTCTTCACACTTCATTAAGAAACTTAATCCATGCATAATGTATTTGTTTTTATTAAAGATATATGGCAAGCTGCACATGCAGTGTATGAATACTTATTTTACCCACTGTATCAAGATGAATGTGATCTGTTATGGTAATGCTGACTGGAGGCTAATGAGATTTAATGCTCATAAATAAGAACTGGTTTTGCCAGTCTTGTATATTTGCTTCTAGAAGTCATAGCCTAATTTGATTCAAAGGCTTAGCTCAAGTTTAAATAAGACCAATCAGTATTGAGAGCCTAATTGAAGGAATTTTCTGATATGAAAGGAAGACACCATACCGCTGAATATTGTTGTAGTGACAGCACGGTGCAGGCCATCTGGTGCGACAGATATTTTGGCTGTGGTTCTTTTAGAGTTCATAAAGTTCTTTCATTTTAACTACAGAGTGGGAATCTTTTTATGTTAATGTAATTTTTATGGTATTTTCAGATTTGACATAGAAAAGGACATTGGACAAAGACAGAAGATTATCCTGCATTCATAACCTGTGGCAGTGGTTTGACATCACCACCACTACAACTGACACAGGAGAGAGAAAATTGGAGAAATTATTCTGTGATGGTTGCCAAACTTCTGAGAGGTCTTTTATATCAGTTGTGGACAAAGTTAAATCTGAATACTGCTGTGTTGAATGAATGCTCAGGAAGATATACCTGAAAGAAATGTGCTAAGGGTCTTGCTTTTAATATGCTTGTATGTTACTTATTCAATAAAAGTTAAAAATCAGATGTGAACATTCAAATATACCATATTTATTTCAAATGATAAATTCTTTTGAGTTATGTTTTTAATAGCAACACAAGTCATTTTCATTCCAAAGATTAATATATTAGCTGAATTTGATGGTATGTTGAGAATTATTTTGAAGAGAAAATATTTTTTTTGAACTAACCTGTATGCTATGTTTATTGCTGTGGCAAGTTTCTTTGTGTGGATTTGTAAATGTTCTTATGCTGGACTTTTCTATTAGCAATGTACAACTATTTCAGGGAATTTGATACATTCCATTATCTGATCTGCAGTGTACTAAGTATCATTAAGCCTAGAAAGTGAAGTGTCTGCTTATCCTCATGAATACCCAAATGATTTGTCACAAATGTATGTCTTTCTGATAGTCAAATAAATAATGCAAAAATATATTGATACTTTTTCTCTTTAATAAAACCACCATTAAAAACATCAATCAAGATAGTTGGCAAACAACCTTTTACAAATGGAAAAATTCATTGAACCTACAGAAAACAAAATTGGACTTAATTCTTTTTTCCCTCTCTCTCTCTTCAGTTTGAAAGGTTTTAAAATTGAAAAAAAAAAACCCTCAAATTTAACAATTTCTAAAAAAATAATCCAAAAAATCTAAATTTTGAGGAAAAATTGCTTTAAAAATATAACCTAAGTCCAACACCTCATTTCATGTGTCCAGGTCTAGTGTTGAAGTTTTCTTAAATCCCAGAGTGTCCTGTTCAAAAAAGAAACAAAAACAGCTTAGTATTACAATAGGGTCCAGAAAAAAGAGTGAGGAAGACTTGCAAAATATAGATCATATAACTAGCTCTGCACAAAGACCATGAGCAACAGCTATACATCTTATTTTACAATTCTTCCCCCACAAATGCTATACAAACATTTCAAAAACACATACATCTTTGGCCTGTTCCCACATTTTTTTTTTTTGTTTTGTTTTGTTTACATTAAAACCTTAGTCCAATCTGTAAGTTTTATAACTGTTAATTCCTCAGTCTGCTGAAACTAATTTTAAGTAATAAATTTTACAAAAAAGAAAAAAACCATTCAAATATTTAGAAATGTATAAACATTTATTTCTGTTTAGAAACTTGTAACTTATCTTAATGAAGTCCTCTTTTCTCTCCATTCTAGCACAGAATGCCAGGTGTTGAAAAATCATTTCTCTGTTATTGGCTCAACTCCAGCTGGCTAGCCAGTCTGTTGACCTTCCGCCACATCATGATCCCCACCCTGGCTACGTTAATGACTTGCTGTATTTTACTTGTAGGTGTTTTAGTTTTAGTTTCCCCCTTATTACTACTGATTTTCAAGAATAATACAGTTACCATATGTTTTCTTTATCAGGTAGTTTATAAATTTGTTACTCAAAATTAGTTTTGGCAGGCTGAAGAAACCTAACAGTTATAAATTAACTGAATCAAAACTGAAGAGAGATTGCTTCAGATATTATAAAAAGAAAAAAAATAATCTAAGTGCTGCTTAAGATACCACCTAAAACACTCTATGTTAGGATTGCATTAGCCCAAAGGCTGGTTTAATCCTCAACAGCACCACCATCAGCCGCCATAAGTGGCCTAGGCATCACCGAGGAGGCATACTACAGAAATGTAATTTTCTATTGAGCAAGATTTTATTAGTAATTAAAAATTGTGAAATGCACAGATGCCTGTATATAAAGTGGTGTATTTACAGTCTTGGGAAGATGGTTCTCTTCCCCACTAACTAAACTATTCATTGCGAACTGCTATAGCTTCAAGAACCTGTATGCAAGGGAGGATAATGAAGTGGAGTCAAGTGAAATAAGTTTAATTTTCACAACCTGGCTAACACGGAAAAAATGTCCGCAAAAATGGCCTGTAATTACCAAACAACACTAGAATAAAACAGACTACTGTATTTTCTTAGGGATCTTGAGAGGACGCTCGAGAATAGCAAGTTTGCTTCTGATGTTGCCCACTGTAATGAGAGCTATAACACTCTGTGACTCACGGTCAACCAAACGAGCAACAAGGCTGTTTGACCTTCTGTTCATAGCAAAGATGAATGTAATATTTGTAGTGGATATTAACAGATATCAAAAAATAAAAAGTATGGGGGTATGTTCCAGAAAATAGAGTACACTATAACATTTGTTTTCAATGTATTAGCTTTAAAAGCAAAGTACACTAGACAAAATTAGCCATTTGAAGAAACACAAGACATTTCAAGGCAGTAAAGCTTCGACTAGTATATTTTCTACTTTGCAGGGTGCGTTTGGAACAGTCCATTTTCTTCATAATTTTTTTTCAATAAGTAGTCATAATTTTGCAGTTAAATACAAAGAGCTTAATTCACAGAAAAAAACACTTGATTTCTGTCTAATTGTGAAAAATATTTTGTCTTTTTTTTGAAGAATTCATAAACCAAGCTTTTGCTGTTTCATTTCTTTTTGCAAATAAGCAGTTATGCTAATATTAACCAAGAAGTTCCAATATACAATAGGCTCTACTTGGGAGGCAAGAAACTCTAAAAAAATGTTGCACAGGAGTTATGACATATTTAAATGAAAATGTATTCTTTCTTAAACATAACCACGTTTTTATCTAGGTCTTGTTCATGACATGTTCTTGGACTTCAGTCACTACTGTGTTCTTTGAAGATATTATATTGTATTTGTATTACTGGTAGATTAAAGTTTATTGCTAACTGTTCTTCAAGTGGGAAGTTAGGTTAGTGTTCATCACTAAACTTAAGAATTACAGACATTTTGATTTTTTTTAAAAGTAGCTAGAGTCCTGCGCTTCACGAGAGAAATGTTCACAAAACCTTGTAGATTAACCTTTTGAACTCCATTACCCTTAGCGTATGCTTCCTGCTCCACTTCTAATTAATTTCTGCACTATGAACAGCTGTAGGATGTGAACAACGCAAAAGAATCTAACACAAAATATAAGTATGTTACATGAATATATTTACAATTAGGCACACAAAAATACATTAATCCTTGTAGGTTTTCACTGTGTGGTACTTTTCAAAACAGTTTTCTGGGTGGAGACCAGGTTTTCTCGAACAGGTTTTGCAGTAGTAAACTGTTTCCTTTCTACCACCTTTCTTGCTCCTGTTTGAACAGACAGCACAGTCTTTATGTTGTTTTCCAGGCAGCTTGTTGAGTTTACCATTCAAACATTCTTCAACATCAGAAGTAGATGGCCTTCCTCGCTTTTGACCTTTGTTGCCAACCAACTCGCCGATCACCTGTTTTCGGAAGGTTTTGTGTGACGGAATCTCCATGCGATTCGTGGTGCAGTAATCTTTATAGAGTAGAAAGCTGTTGACTATTGCCACTTCCAATAGCCAGAAGTACAATTTCCGCCACCATTTCAAGCTTTTCACTACAAAAACGTAGCTTGATGTGTAGTGGTCGGATAGATCAACGCCTCCCATATGTGATGTGTAGTCAACAATTACGTTTGGTTTCTCTAATTGTTCAACACAGTTTCTCTTCTTTCTGACAATAACTGAGGTTGAATTGTTTCCAGATGAAAGCATCAGTAATGTGTGCTTGTCATGCCATCCCAGAACCATCATTGTGTCTGTGCGTAAGCACTTGACTTCATGCTTCTTTAGGCGCAGATTTTTCTTCCGGATCCCATTTGGCAAGTGCTTGCGATTCGGTTGAATTGTTCCAGTGATATGGATCTTTTGCTTCAGTAATTCATCAGCCAGAGTAACACCTGTATAGGGACGATCAGTGTAGACATGGTACCCAGACTGACTTGTTGCATTTGTAACCTTAGCAACTAACTGAAGCACAATTCTTTCTGTGAAAGCCAAGTCCGGTCAAATCAAAGATTCTGTAGTTGCTGAACCGTAGTAAGGGATAAAACTACACACATATCTATTTGTAGAATCGGATATTACGTAAATTCTGAGTCCCCATTTAGTAGGCTTCTGCGGACTGTACATCTTGAATAACACACGGCCTCTGAAAGAAACTGGTGATTCATCAGCTGCTACATATTTATGTGGTGCATAAACTTCCAAGAACTTTTCACTGATATAGTCCAAAACGTACTTGACTTTGCTAATTCGAGACCTAACCTGAGGTTTCAAATGGATTGCTGAATCTGGAGCAGAAACATGCAGAGCCCAGAATATCTGAAAAAATCTTTTGCGGCTAAAACAGTCTACAAAAACTGGACGATTCTAACCAACCTCTAGAAAAGAAATCTTGCATTCCGTTGTTTTTCTGCATTGCCATATTCAGTAAACTCCTTGGAAAGCCTTCATTTCATTTACAGTAACATCAGTCCAACCCACCAAGCTGAATGCCTTGTAAGTGGTGTCACTTTCTGAATTTTGACTTTAGCATATCTGTTGGTCTCGTCGGCAATTTGCTTGAATAACTCGTCACTAAAAAAAGTTGAAAAAATCCGTAAGGTGTTGAGGGATTGTTCCTACCTGATGCTTTGTATCCACAAATTGTTTCATTGAATGAGAATACAGGTAAATCGGGATTGCCAGCTTTCCACTCGTGCCATGGGTATGGAGGAGTATCACCACCTCCGGTTTCATTATCCCTGTCACTTTGTTCACTTTCACTTACATTATCATCCAAGTCAGTTGTTGGTTCATCATTGTCACTATCACTGTCCACTAACTGTTCTAAAATATCCAGTTCTGTGAGTGAAGACGAAGCAGAAGCCATGTTTACATTCAAACAACATCTGTGAACTTGCATAAACATTCGAGAATAACAGAGCTTAAAAAAGTTACTACAATTCCCGCAAACTATTGTAAATAGGAAAACGTGTTCTCTCAGAGACCGTTACATAGCTCTAGAATACCAGAACACAGCACAGTCGTCATACGAGCGCTGAAAGTACGAGATATTGTCATATTGAGTGGAGCTCGACATCGGAGCACAAGTCTAATATTTTAATGTTGAACCGCACTCGACATAGGAGTGCAAAAGGTTAAACACATAGACAAAGAGCACAGTATTATTCACTTTTGACTCAAGAAGTTTCATAAGACTGTGGAGATTTCTGGCTGCCTGCCTCGAGTGAGAAGTATTCTAGTCCCTACTGCATTTTTTCCAGTTTTAAGAAACTTGCATCATGATGCTAGTAAGATGTGTCCCAATGATGCCCATAGAAATGCTCCATTACCACAATGTAGCAAGCATCAAGCTTAGAACAATAGGACTATACACCCTTTACCAAGTTCACTCATTCAGTGATTCTGGGCATGTTGACCTATGTTTACCATAGGTAAAGTCCAACTACATTTAAAGCATATCATCACATTGAGCTTGTGCCCATCTCTCCAGGGGTCTGATTATGGCTCAATAACAGACCAGGGCTTACTATCGTCTGACAGTATGCCAAACTTTTGAAACAAGTAACGCAAACCCATCCACTTGTGGATGACTACCTGGAAACCATTTGAATTTGTTGACATATTCTTTCAATCTCAATACTACTGTACTTTAGATGCAATAGGGCAAAGTTGTCCAAAGAGCGCTCACAATGCAAGGAGCACATGGGCAAACAAGTGTTGCATAGGTCAATCTCTCTCTCTCCCTTCCCTACCGGGCATTTACTCAGAGCCTGCAACAGGGTGAAACATGCATGGTTGATGGTAGTTTTACAACAATGGCAAGTCTTTAAAACAAATGGAGAAGTAGAGAGTCATTGATCTTCAAACAGGATTGGGAGGAGACATTGTTATTCATTTTGGTTTATGAAATCTTCAAAAAATGGACAAAATATTTTTCACAATTAGATAGAAATCAAGTGTTGTTATTCCTCTGAATTAAGCTTTTTGTATTTCACTGCAAAATTACAACTATTTACTAAAAAAAAAAAAAAGGACTGAAGAAGAATGGACTGTTCCAAATGCACCCTGCAAAGTAGAAGATAAACTAGTTGAAGCTTGACTGCCTTGAAATGTCTCATGATTCTTTGAATGGCTAATCATGTCTGGTGCACTTTGGTTTTGAAACTAATACTCCGAAAACAAATATTACAGTGTACTTTATTTTCTGGGACATACTCCTAGACTAATGATTTTTATTTTAAACCTTAGATGTTAGGCCCCTTTAAACAACAAGCATCATATCATTTTTCTTTTGATAGCTGTTAATATCCACTACAGATATTACATTCGTCTTTGCTATGAACAGAAGTTCAAACAGCCTTCTGATTCGTTCAGTTGATTGTGAGTCACAGCGTGTTACGTGTTATAGCTCTCAGTATACTGGGCAAGATCAGAAGCATACTTGCTATTCTTGAGTCTCCTCAAGATCCCTAACAGAATAATCTGTTGTACTCTAGTGTTGTTTGGCAATTACAGGCCAAATAATGATCTGCTGACATTTTCACCTCGTTAGCTTCAGCCTTTTATGAGGCCTTGTCATTTAAATTTAAAGGAATATCCCTGGAATGCCATTATAATAGAAAACACAGGGAATTTGATGTTTAAAACAGGGACTTTCCACAGGGTTTATTTGCAAAGCTCATTTACATCCCAGATTTATTTACTGGGATAATGATATTTTGGTTTAATTTTTTGTCTTTGTCCATCAAAAAGTGAAAAAATCTGTAAGAAAATAGTCATAGCAGTTGAACCTAAGTTGTACACAAATAATACCCTGAATTTGTAAGTGTCAAGGTGATGGATCCTCAAAACTCATGTTGAGTGTGGTATACCTTGAATCACTTATCTGGATGCAGATGCAGGCTTTGAAGTACAAATTTTGCAAAAATATACAGTACACTTGCATTGACCTTGAGCCCTATACACAACACAAGTGAGGGACTTGACACCGCTTCGGTCTATGAAATGTGGTATTCCGTTTAGTCTCTCATTGGAGGGACCACCTGAAGTTTGCTTTCTGCTTGCAGGAAGTGACTTGCAGAAACTTACCCCTTTCCTCTTCGAGGGACTCCACCAAACACTGCCTGAACCTCTTATAACTCATGGGGTTTTTACCACTTTGGTTTTGCACCACAGTGTATAGCAAGAATGAATTGACTATACATACTTCCAAATAGCTAAAAAAACATCTTTCTGTACCACTTACATGACCGTCTCATGAATTGGTATGCTGCAATATAGTGGTCAGTTCTGTCAACACCACCCATGCTTTTAGTGTAGTCTAGTACTTCACTGGGCTTGGAGACAGGTGGCTGGTTGGGATATTTAGAGGCAATTTCTGTGACTGCAAATTTGTCACCCTTGTGACAGGTACTCAGCATGGTCACAACACACTTATCTTTCCATGCAAGGGCCAGCATTTCATTTTTCTGGCAGCTGATTATATCCCCCCCTTTTCATTTTCTTTACATTACCAGATTTGAGCTTATCTGGCATGCCTCTTTGGGAGGGCGTAACAGTACCAGTTGTGACCATATTCATTCCTAGTAGTTTGTTAGCTAGCTCTGGTGAGGTATAATAATGGTCAGTATAGATGTGGTAAGCTGAGGGTGGATTATTGACATTTTTTGAGGGATGAGCACAAACTTTTCACAACCTGAGTTGTCTTCAAAAGACCTGAGTTTTCAAGAGATTTTCCCATATAAGGAATGAAATTATATAGGTAACCATTGGTACTGTCAGAAAGAGCAATAACTTTCAACCCGAATTTTGTAGGTTTGTTCGGGTTATAAATCTTGAATGAAACTCTTCCTTTGAAACTAATTGTACTTTCATCCACAGAAACGTCAGGACCTGGTTGATAAAATTAACATTTTTTCCTAATTTTCTCTAGAACACCCTGTATGTGTTCACCCTTTTCAGGGGGATATTTCCTTCCCCATGAGCAAACTGCAGATTCCAGAAAATAAGTAAAAATTCATCCCGGGAGAAAACATCACTAAAAAATTGCATTTTGTTAACCCAGGCCATTGAAAAATAGTCTTTGACATCTGGCAAGGGGGGAAGCCCCTTGTTGATGATGACACCAATAAATGCCTTTATGTCAAGCAATGTTGGGTGATGCCAATTTCTCATTCTGCTTCTTCTTCTTCTTCTTTTTTTTTTTTTTTGTGTGTGGTCAGTGTTGCCTGTATTTTCCTTTTGTCCCCATGTAATTTAGTTTCACTGAGAATATCAACAAATATTTTTCAAAGTGTGATGGTAATATTGGCCCTTGATCAATATTACGAACGGGAATAATATTTGTTGGCCCAGGGTCGCTATTACTCATGTCCGTCCAGTCGTCCGCTCTGTCGCTATCTGTGTCAGTGTCACTTGAGTCGTTGTTGCACTCAGGCGAGGTGGAGAAACAATTTTCGTCCTCAGACTCAGATTCACTAAAATCAGCCACTTCTTGACCGTATCATCCAATATTGATACTATGTCTGTATCACTGATCTGTTTTCGCGATGCCATTTTACTGGAAAACTGAAAAAATACGTAAGAAGTACGCACACGAGAAAACTGCGTCACGCAACGTATGTATTACGTAACTCCCACAAACAGGAAAACAAACTCAGCAACATACTGCAGGGATTTCCCTCACCGGAAGAGTTGAGACAAATACAGTAGAGACAATACGCGACACTTACGGATTTAGACTTGTTAAAATGGGAGACAATTCGATGGTGGCGCTCCTAGTGACCTGACCTGAAAAGTTGCGCTAAATTCAAATATCAATGGAAATGCATATATGAAAATGGATAAATAAATTACGTCTAGAAAGAAAGTATTATTGAGATATTAATTTCAAAGTTGCTAAAGCAATTCTGGATAAATGAATGAAGAATTATTTAAAAGGTTATTATTTAAAGACTGAAATTAGACATATAAACAAGATGTGAAATGGACTGATCTTTCATTTATGCATTACTTTTTTGCTTAAGCATTCCTGCCGGAAATTTTACGATTAGATTTGTTTTTTTTTTCTCGTTTAAAAAACATTGTATCATCACATTAAGACACTTGTCAATAAAAATATCGGCACATTCCTTACACAAGAGCCTCCGTGGCTCAGGCGGCAGCATGCCGGCCTCTCACCGCTGGGTTCCGTAGTTCAAATCCCGGTCAATACATGTGAGATTTGTGCTGGACAAAGCGGAGGCGGGGCAGGTTTTTCTCCGGGTTCTCCGGTTTTCCCTGTCATAATTCATTCCAGCAACACTCCAATATCATTTCATTTCATCTTTCATTCATTAATCATTGCCCCAGATGGGTGCGACAGGCTTCGGCAGTCGGCACAATTCCTATCCTCACCGCTAGATGGGGGTTCATTCATTCCATTCCTGACCCAGTCGAATGACTGGAAACAGGCTGTGGATTTTCATTTTCATTCCTTACACACATGATGCAATGAATTAACATTTAAAAGCTGGATAATTTTCCTCTTAACATGAAGCCTACTAACAGAAAGAAAATCTATAAAATCCCGGCTTTAATCTGAGAAGAGGGATAAAAGAAAGTATGAAAATGTTGTCGATAGTGATGCTTTGAGGAATATTTACATGTTATTAGAGTAAAAATGTAACATACCCTTGGCTGTATAGTCAAGGATTTTTAAAGTTGCTGGCCTGGAAATGATCTGAACAGATCTTATAATTCTTATATAAGCATAACGTCCCTTCTTTCCTGTACACCTTATCCAAATCACTTCAGTGACATTTCAAAACCCACAGATCACACCTACAACAACACATCGGTATTGAAGGTTAACTGCTGCACTATACAATAAAATATGCTTATTATATTTTAAGCCAGTTAAAATATGGGTCGAGCAGGTCAGAAGATTATGAAGTACTATAAAAATCTCTTTGTCACTGGAAGAATATATATCGTCCCTGCTCTGGCAAACTAACGAATCTGAAAATTGTCAAAAGGTTAGGAGAGCTGAAAGAAGTTGTGATTACTCATGTCAAATCAATTTTTATATTTAATTATTGGTTTTATGTGTTAGGCATACAGAATGAGCTGCAGATGTGAGACTTTGTCAGAGGGTAGACAATATATAAATAACAAAATGTAGACCAGAACTTCAGAACTACAGATTCCTTAGTTTGTCAGTTTCGCTAGTTTGCCAGAGCAGGGACGATATGCAAACACAATATTACTTACATTTTCTTGTTACGACGGTAGCGAAAGAAAGACCGCGCATTCTTCTCTACTTCATAGTTAATGCAGCCAAACACACCACATACCTTTCCCCTCATGTTGAGAGGAGATATCAAGAAATGACACACGCTACTATTTAAAGATGTCAACTCACTGAAAATGCATAAATAACACCAAAAACTTCACACACAAATACACGTGCTCTTATGACAGAAACAGTAGTTCTCAGGTCTACCCGCTAGAGTGAGCTCTAATAGCTGTCCCTCGATATCTCGCTGAGTGTCGCGTATTGTCTCTACTGTATTTGGTTGAGAGAACAGCTCCTGCCATCTCTGAGCATATTTGGGTACCTCCTCGGCTAATAAACCCGTGATTTTCGAACGGAACATATGTACATTTTTCTGCCCGGAGCGTAAGAAAAGTCGACCATATATATATGTTTCCACCCGCAAATTGTTAAGTTGCACAATGGGGGACTAGATGGCTGCGACACCTAATGTCCGAGATTTGGAAAAATTCTGGGCAGACACTATATGATACGTATGTCATTACGTACTATTACGTTATGTAAAATTATGCTTCTGATATGAATAAATAAATAAATGGACAGATGGTGTGGACTAATATTAGTAGACAAACAACTGTGTATAAAAACGGTGCAGTAGTGAAGTCAAGTCAGCTTGCAAACATAGAATAGAAGGCACATCAAAAAAAGACTATAGGGAATTGTACATAGATGAATGAAATAGAGCAAAACAAATAATTGCCGAGTCCACGAAGAAATCATGGGAAGATTTTGAAAACTACATGAAAAGGCTAAGTTAAGTGGCAACAGATAGCAATGAAATTATGCTCAAGGAAGTGGAGAGGATAATAAATAAATTACAATGTCATAAAGCAGCAAAATTTTTTTAAAAAACTGAATAATTGTCAAATGTTGATTACTTTTTCTTTGAGTGAAAATATATGGTGTGACCGTTATGTGAAGAATAACCTTCTTATAGTTCTTATAGCTGTTCTTATTTCCCATTGATGGCATCCAAACACAACAAAACTTGCCAAATCGATAAATAAAGCTTTGACAGATTGATTTCAGTATTTTGTTTTGAGAGTCTGAAATGATATATTTTTTTGATATATTCTAAAATCAAACTTTTAGATCTTGTTTACACAAGCTACGCAAGTGTCAATATGGTCTTTTCTGTGTGCATTATTGGTGGCATAAAAACTAATCCGGTGAAAATGAAAATCCACAGCCTGTTTCCAGTCATTCGACCGGGTCAGGAATGGAATGAATGATGCCCCCATCTAGCGCCGAGGATAGAAATTGTGCCGGCTGTCGAAGCCTGTCGCACTCCTCTGGGGCAATGATTAATGAATGATAGATGAAATGAAATGATATTGGAGAGTGTTGCTGGAATGAATTATGACAGGGAAAACCGGAGTACCTGGAGAAAAACCTTTCCCACTTCCGCTTTGTCCAGCACAAATCTCACATGGAGTGACTGGGATTTGAACCATGGAACCAGTGGCGAGAGGCCGGCGCGCTGCCGCCTGAGCCACGGAGGCTTCTCTCTAATCCAGTATAATATAAAAGAAGAGTTTTGTCTGTACATTGCTCAGAATTTAAAAAAAGAATGGTATTTCTGAATCAGTCATATCCACACCTAACAAGGAAATGCACTTTTTAAATTTTCCATAATTTTTGTCTATCTGTATGTACACACATCATGAGAAAAAGGCTGAAGAGAATTTAATAATTGGTATGTAAAGTCGAGGAATGACCAACTACAATCTAGGCTATAAATAATTTTTTTCACGTTGAGTGATATGGCAGTTTAGGGAAAGGCCTAAAATTTAATCCTCAAATATTTGTTATTAGCGTTCCTATCAATAAATACTGCATAACAAAAGTTATAGAGAATTAAATTTCCAATCAGTTACGTCTTATACATTTTTACCGTACCGGCTATGATAATGGAGATATTCATATATTTCAATTTTTATTGCTAAATCCGTACCAATGCCGAGCCATGAGAAAAAGGGTAAACAGAATTTAATGAAAATCGGTATGTAAAGTTGGGGAATAAGGTACTACAGTCTAGGCTATAAATAATTTTATTCACACAGGATGATATGATAGTTTAGGGGAAGGCGCCTAAAATTTAATTTTTATATACCTATGTTAATGGCCCTATCGAAAAGCACTACATAACAAAAGTTATAGAGAATACAATTTCCGATCAAGTCTTATTCAGTTTTACCGAACCAACTACATTAAGAGGGGTGGTGGTGATTATTGTTTTAAGAAGAAGAACAACTAGGCAACCATCCTCTATACAACACTAATCAGAGAGAAAAAAATGGAACGAGTCTGACACTTCAAAAAATGAATGTATCGGCCAAAGAAAGACAAGGACCACGAAGGGCATGAAAATGAAACACTCCCTAGGCCTCCATACGTAATACTATTGGGGTCAGAAAAGAACAACAGTTGACCAAAGGAGGTAGGATAGGATAGATGAAAGTGAGGAGCTGGCACAAGGAAATGGAAGCAATGCTAGAACTCAACTAAGGGCATCATGGTAGCCAACCCACGCTCCGAAGTTTAGAGCCCTCCTGGGACCCGTTTTAGTTGCCTCCTACAAGAGGCAGAGGTTACCATGGGTGTTATTCCACCGCCCCCACCCGCAAGAGGAATACTATAATAAGGGAATTCATGAATTTAGATTTAGACTTTTGCTGCTTAATCCCTATCAACGCCGACATGGAAATATTTTTCAATCGTGTTAACTGGTGATGGTTTTTGTCATGATTGTCTTAAGGTGTAAAAACGCATGGTCATCGGTCTATATCGACAAGGAAAATTGTGAAGATGATTATAAAAGTGACAAAAAAATTGTAAAAGAGTGATTGCTTGAAGAAGAAGACGACGACAAGAGGGAGTCATGAAAGAAAGGACGACTTCCTTTACATTAGATGCCCTAATATCAGAGAGTTGGAAGAAAACTAAATTTGAAGGCCTACAATATTGAAAGGTCATAAAACTGATCAACAATAACATTACATTGACCATTGTTTGTTGTAATGTTCTTTCTCTCTTCAACTACCACTCGTCTCCGATAGATGGGGGGCATTGTTTGTTGTAATGTTCTTTCTCTCTTCAACTACCACTCGTCTCCGATAGATGGGATTACTGCTGTGTACACGGTATAACAGCCTGCCTGAACATTGGTGGGAAGTAGCTGGGGATTTAGATAACTTTCTTCTTTAGCATGCCATTCCTCTGGTTTGTAAATTTTTTGATACTACTGGTACGTAACACACTGGTTCATCGTAGTATTCCAGCTATTCGATCTCTACTCTGAGGCGTTCATTGGAATGAGCAGTGTGCACACTTAATGGAATAATGGCAGAGGAGTTTTCACGGCTGTCTGTGGCCTGGTCATTCCAGCTCTGGAACTTTGGACTGTTAAACCATCAGCGTAGTACTGTTCTTTAAAAGTGAGAAAATATGCATTTTTTAAATTTGATCGACAATTTCATATGATAACATTGCTTTCAATTGTGCCATTCCTACTGACGCCACTGTAACGACCTATGTTGATTTCAGTTGGAAAAATCACAAATATAATTTTTCTGAGGATGTAAAAAAGGCAGGTGGAGAGCGAGTGTCTGCCATTACAATGAAAACTGACGAATTTGATTTTGACTGATAGTAGGCAAAAGGGCCTGACATTACAATGAAAATTTCCTAATCCGGTCTCCACATGAGAAATGACGCATGGTGACTTCCTCATCGCGTTTCTGGGGGGTAACGGTAAGGACTATGCAATTTAATACAATCTTACCCACAACATGTACACTACTTAACCTAGAATTCTGTATACAATGTAGAATTCCATAGCGAAGCATGTGCATATCAGCTAATTGTGAATAATTCTGAGAGAAATGGCAAGGCTTTGGATAAAATAAATGCAGATTGCATTTCAGATTATGAAAATACGTTACTGACAGATGCAGTGATAGTGAAGATGATGAGGACATTTGTAGGCCTATGATTGCTTACAGGTGTTATAAAGGAACCTACTTTTGAAATGTATTGGTCTACCTCCATTTAAATAACTCTTGATTGAGACAAACAGAAATATCTATGCAATGACTATGTAGTGAGATTTTAAAATCTTGATCAGTTTGTCTATTATGTGACCATTATGCAACGAAATGAAGTATAATAGGTTTAGAGTGGAATCTGAATAGGGTACTTTCTAATTTAATTTGATTAAAACAGTACAACCTTCTGATCTGATTAAAACAGAAATTGCAACTATCTATAAGCAGGAAACAGGAAGTTTTGCAGCAACAATTGAGGTATTTGAGCGGTTGGGCAAGATACGAGGGAACATGTTAGTAAAGTCGAACAGATTGAAAGAAGGCTTGGGGAGGTCAATGAACTCTGGAACAAACAAGAAACGTTGTCACAGGAGGCAACAGAGAAAGAAGAAAAATTACAGGAAGAATTGAGAATAATGAAAGAGAATGCTGAGAGAGTAGCGGAAGAAAAAATTTGAAGTGCCAGCGGGTGCTACGACAAGAATTTAGAGGTCAGACGGCAAGAGAAGTGGCGTAACGAATGGTTTGTGCAGTAGGGACCAAGATTTACCTCAGTTTTCTGGAAAACAGTTCAATCCTATGGAATTTGTAAAACTAGTTGAGAAAAGATTTGCAAGTAAGTTGAGGAATAATATTATTGAATGGGAATACGTGCTGGAGATCTTGTCGAATGTTGTTATCGGTAAAAGTAAAATATGGTTTCAAGAGGTTCACATGCATGTTACAAAGGAGGACAAGATCAATGGTGGAGAGTAATCTGGTCAAAAACTAGCGAGGCTTCAGAACATAGAGAGAGCGGCTGTAGTGACCAAATATTCAATATGCAAATAACCTAAATATTCTAGGAGATGGGTAAACAGTTAGCGTTTCGTAGATCTAGAGGAGGCACTGACAAGAGTACTATGGGAAAAGGTATAATCCATACTGAGAGGATTATGGGATCAGTGAATGTTTATTACAGCCAATCAAAAACCTTGGTGCAGACAATCAAGCCAGAGAGAACTGATGGTAGAATGCGATCTTGATGTAGTATATATACAGTAGAAGTCTGCTATAGCGAGTACGGCATATAATGAGAACTCCGTTATAACAACATGTTTTGTCTGTCCCTTCAAAAGTAAACTGTGTATTATCCTTTGGTTACAGCAAGAGCCCTATCTCTGGCGCATCCGTTATTACGAGCGATTATGCGTGCACGGTTTATTTTCGTTATTGATATTTATGCACCCCAGCAATTATGTTGTGTACGACCGATCACCTTAGATATAGTTTTCTCGCTATGTCCACTAGCGAGCTCTCTCGTTGACATCCGAAGGCGATGTCAGAGTCGATTAGTAATACCCATCAACTGCTGTTCTGTAAAGAAAATTTGAAATAAAGGAGAACATGTTTTCGTAATAAGTGCATAAATGATATGTCCGATTTGTTAACTCATTAAAAATAAAGGCTGAATAAACGATCTGTTAATTTTAATGCTAAATACTGCAATTAAGTCAGAATGAGATACACCTCAAGATATGGCAGAGTAAATCACTGATTTCAAATGACAGTTTATATTTTCTTGCGTCTAGTTAAATTTCGGAAAGGCTATTCCCATGTCAATTTTTAGTGAGGTGAGGAGGTTATAATTTCTCTACATGCGTTTGAAATGTTTTCATAATACATATACGGTTAGGTTAGCTGACACTGTTTGAAGAAGAAAACTGAAATGTTTGCCACAGAAGCCTCTGGAGTGATACCATATTTCTCTGAATCCTAGCAGACGTTTTTTCTTAGAATTATATGTGAAAAATTACGGGTCATCTTGCATTCGCGGCCTAACAGTAATGAACATACTGGCAACTACCACAGTAACCACACTGCTTCTTTTCACCCCCGCGCGCACGCATAAAAAACTCGCTGACAATAAACGACCGCCTCTTTATTACACAATCGTTAGCCACGGCAACCGGTTGTACAATGCCTCTGTCTAACATCACTAGATCTCGGCAAATAGGGAAGAGAGAATGACGTCCTATTAGCCTCTACAAAAAGGTTTCTCAACTCTGTAGAATGGCATCAAAACATGCGAGCCTTCTAATTCTTAGAAAGGCCACGGCTCAGTGGCAGAGTTATAATGCGTCTACTGTACCTGACACTTAGTAAAATTAAGTTTTATAGACAACAGGAATATTTTTGTGATGGATCGTTGTATTGTAAAGATATGTGGAATGGGTACTGCCGGCAAATATTCAATGGGTTCTCGTCGATATTATGATGCCAATTTTCAGATGTTTATTAAACACTCGGAAATGTAGAATAATTGTGCAGCCGCAAGAAAATACGACATAGGCCTAACTAAAGCCAATGTTCAGTGTTAGCGTGAAGACAAAGATAGCTAAAAAATGCATACTATACAAAAAATCCATTCAGTGGCCCGCACCAAGGACGCTTTAGAGAAGTCGAAGATGAAATAGTGAGGTATGTGTTCGAAAAACACAAGGGCGAAATGGTCATATCACGGCACAGTAAACTCGTTCGTTGACCTTCAACACCCATTATTAGGCCTATACATCACTAGCCACTGAAGTTGGCTAAACCCGGCAAGTGAGACATGTGTAGTGGCCGCTTGTAGCTGATGCTAAGTAAAAGTAACAGTTTTATAGAAGCAAGAATATTTTCCTGATGGGTCATCGTATTGTAGAAACGCGTGGAATAGATATTGCCAGCAAATTTTCAACGGGTTCTCTTTGATAATATGATGACAATTTTAAGTTAATGGTTATTAAACCCATGGAAATAAAGAATAATTATGCAGCTGAAAAAAAACCACGGCATAACTAAAGCCAGTGTTCGGCGTTGGTGTGAAGACAAAGATAGTCTAAAGCTGCGTACTGTACAAGAAAGGCATTCATATTTTACAAAGTACTTTATAAGACATTTAAATTTTTTGAAGGAAAAAGTGGGGGTCGTATTGCATTCAGGGTCGTCATGGACGAAATTAAATGTACACTTTCACATAGTATTGGATTTCGAAAAATAACGAACAAGTAAGCCGTAGTGTGGATATCATCCACGAAAACACAAGTTTTGAACAAACTGATTGCCGTTTCATACCGATTTTAATGTGTATAGGGGTTTTCCTGACTCTTACAAAAAATCGGATATAATGACAGTCTGCTATTTTCACTGTTATGAATTCTTGCTATAGCAGACTTCTACTGTGTACATACATCTTTGAGCTGTTTGCGAGACAGGTTTTTCTCCTTTCCTCAGAATATTGTGGCAGTATTTTATGTAACAAATAACAAGGAACATGCTGATTATGTAGAAAGAAATGCACAAAACGCAGTGTTGGGTCTTTCTTCTACAATCCATACTGTTATTACCAACCATTCGTTTCTCAAACAACAGCAGCTCCATAACACTAAAATGAAATTAAGCACAAAAGAACTTCCATGCTTTCTCAGGTTAGGATGCTAACTGAGAAAGGTACTGTGAAGGAAATGTAAACAATGTTACCAGAAGTGGAAGGGGGAGCGCATTCATCTCTCTGTGCGTCATCCAGCAGACGAATGGTTAGTGATGCTAATGCAGGATTGATCTGACCTCGACAAATACCTTTTCAAAATTTTTGTGGAGGGATGGGAAGATTGGAAGGGATAGGCAAGGAAGAGGGAAGGAAGCGGCCGTGGCCTTAAGTTAGGTACCATCCCGGCATTCGCCTGGAGAAGAAGTGGGAAACCACGGAAAACCACTTCCAGGATGGCTGAGGTGGGAATCGAACCCACCTCTACTCAGTTGACCTTCCGAGGCTGAGTGGACCCCGTTCCAGCCCTCGTACCACTTTTCAAATTTCGTGGCAGAGCCGGGAATCGAACCCGCGCCTCCGGGGGTGGCAGCTAATCACGCTAACCACTACACCACAGAGGCGGACTTAAAGCAAAGTTATCTCCGTACAGGCCATGAAGGCCCTTGGAGGGGTGGAAGGTAAAGGCTTCCACTATCCGTAACCTCGGCACTTGATGGGATAGAGTGGTTAGCTCTACGCCCGGGTTTATGGACATACTTAACAAAAATATCTGCATCTCCAGTCAGGATCAAGAATGTTGCCCAAATCTCCTTATATAAAGAGAATCCCTTAAATACTTTCATTGCAACACCACTCACATGGGCATGTGGCCCAAACATGAGCTTATTATTAGCAATAGCAAGAAGGAATAATGAGTCAGATGGGCATGGCAGCTCAATGGCTTCACTGGTAGTTTCTATTCAGAGAGATTGTGGTTTAAATTCCAATCAGTGAATTTAAGATTTTCAAAATGATTGTCGTAATTTACCTGCAAGTTTAACATGTTCAACAGACCACTTTCTTCTTCTTCTTCTCCTTCTGTTAACCAGGAATTTTTATAGCAATCCATCTGCTAGCATATCTAGGCCTGAACATTGCATAGCACTGCTTCGGAGGTAGTGGTTGCACAACTTGGCAACCATCTTCTCTCAACAAACTAGAAACAAATAATAAAAATAAACATAAATTACATAAATTTGATGAATTTTGAAGAAGGAATGAATAAAAATTGAAGGTAAAAAGCCAAAATGTACATAAATACATCAAAAGAGAATGCAAGTTCCCTGAGCAACAGAACACTTCAAATTCACAATGCACAATCTTTAACCAGTCACTCTCACGTATAAAGTGAACAAAGAGATCAGCAGTATTCTCATCACCAGCTAGTATGTGTTTGAGCGTTGGCCACAGGATGAGTCTCCACCTTAGGCCAGAGAGATCAATGCATTTACTGAGGAAGTGGACCACAGTGAGTGAAACTGGAACCACATGAACACAATGGGGAGGAGTGGGTCTTCGCTCTTTAGGAGGTAAGAGTGCATAGATCTTCCATAACCTATCCTCAATCTCCACAAAACTACCGCCTCTCCCCATGAAGGTCAGAAAGAGGGCTGCTGAACCACAGTTGTCTTCTTAACTGCTCTTAAATAGCAATGATCTCATGTTTTTGGGAGTTCAGTTTCTAACCTGAACACCAAGGTCGTTCAGTATGGCTGACATCAAATATCCCTAGCAGATATATTCACAGGTCTAGGTGGTAGAAGTACTGCCACTTGCGCAGCTCAATCTGCCAGTTCGTTGACTGCAATCCCTATGTGGTGCCACCATCACACAACCTGGCTAGAAATTCATGGACCTGCTGCATCAGTGGGTGTTGAGGGAAACGTGAATCAATAGGCAGTAGGAGAGTGTGTGCTGGCTCATGCCTCAGCACAAACAGCAGAGCTCCAATGACAGCGAAGTGTTCTGCAGTGTATACACTAAAGACAACTAGGTAGTGAGAGCTCAATTCTGATATCATAGGAAACAAATAAGCAACTAACGTTTCCTCTCTCAGAACAGTCTGTGAAGACAAGTCACGCATCTGGATAATGGTAAACTAAGTAATGGAAATACCTCCAATTAACAAAGGCATCTGTGTTCACACCTTACGTCCACGGAGTAACCTAGCCACACATCTGGCCGCAAAACTAATCACAGGGGTACCTCACTAGGGGTCCAGACAAGACAACTGCCTATAGTCACATCCAACTCATGACACAAGCTCTCGTCCAGTTTTTGTACCTCTGGGGGTATTTGGTATCAAAGAAGCTTAGATGTTGTGGCATTTCATTCTGGCAACACACATTAAAAACATCTGCTGCCGCCTTTCTACAGATAGAACTCCCGATTCAGCGAGTAGGCTGGGAATAGGGCTAGCCCGGAAATCTCCAGTTGCCAGCCTGACTTCACTATGGTGTATACTATTCAACAGGTCGTTGCAGAACCATACACCACACTGTCCTAGTCTAAATGGGAAAGAACCGTTCCTGTATAAAAATGTAACAGCACTCATGACCAGCCTCACGAGGTGCAGATGAGAAATTTAAGCATGATAAATCTCTTCAGAGAGGAGACCTTATAGTTGACATATGAACAGCTGCCATATCAGCCACTTATCAAAATAGTCCCAGGCACTTGCAAGTATCTACCACTGGTAGGACACTGTTTTGCAAGTGAAGCTCCAGGTCAGGGTGCACAATATCAACACTGAGAGAAGTGTACATCTGAGGTTTATGTTGCTGAAGAACAAACACAATACTGTAGTTCCCATATGTCAACTGGGATGATAGCTTGCTAGAAGTGTCTCTTAGCAATGGCCATCCTTCCTGAGCTGAAATGAACAGCAAAACCAT
Source organism: Anabrus simplex (assembly GCF_040414725.1). Lineage (NCBI taxonomy): Eukaryota > Metazoa > Arthropoda > Insecta > Orthoptera > Tettigoniidae > Anabrus > Anabrus simplex. Next base: position 625,809,411 of record NC_090265.1, on the reverse strand, counting down.
TTACATACAGTGAAGGAACGACTGCAGGCCCAGAAGCGACAACTACACTGATGATAGCAATTGCGAACAATGTGACACTCAACACAGATCTGTCGGATACTCCATTTTCTTAAACATAATACTGAGAATATGCCCTCCCTCTTCAGACTCAAAATAGCCAGAGGAATACAAAATTCTCAAGAAAAGTTGGCAAATTTCCCCAGAATCCCTGTTAATGTAGGGTGGAGATAACCCTATACGGCAAGGTAGCACTGTAAGCCTTTTCAAGGCTGAAGAACATGGTGATCAAGGGCTCCTTCCAAAGAAAGACCAGAGTAGCACTCTTCAGTTTGACAGATTGATGAGAGTGAAAACCACACTGGTTGTTAGTCAGCAGATATCTGTCCTCCGAGACCCACAAAAGTTGCCAGGTCACCATCCTCTTGAGCAGTTCCAGAGGCCATTTTCTAGGCAGACTGACCTACAATTATTCAGAAGCTTTGGATCTCTACCAGGCCTGGGTATTGGTATCACAACTCCCTAACACTACTGAGATAAAAACTCTAATAATGTTACTTGCTTTACGTCCCACTAACTACTTTTACGGTTTTCGGAGATGCCGAGGTGCTGGAATTTAGTCCCACAGGAGTTCTTTTTCATGCCAGTAAATCTACTGACATGAGGCTGACATATTTGAGCACCTTCAAATACCACCAGACTGAGCCAGGATCGAACTTGTCAAGTTGGAGTCAGAAAACAGCGCCTCATCCATCTGAGCCACTCAGCCCAGCGAGATAGAAACTCTCCCTTGCTACATATTCTATTGAATAAGGTGAGGAAATTGCTGGGACTTTGGTCACTGAAATTCTTAAGCATTGTGTATTTTGTACAGCATGGGAATCGTGTACCTGCATAATGCAGGGGTACTCTGTGAGAGGCGTGTTACAGAAATGCAAGGGTAATATTTCCCAGAGCCGGACGTATCCGCAAACTGTGACTGATGTGATGGCAATAATGGAAGGAATTAATGGGGAGGAAATCGTAACTAGTACATCTATTAATGGAGGCTCTTGGAACCAATGATATATTTGAGACTCCAACAGTATGGTGGAGTTTTGTACACATTTGTGATGATGGAGTGTGTGCCATCATGGGAGACACATGCTTTTCTCCAGTACTTATCTACATATATTGTTTTTATCTTATATTAGTTTTAAGTTTTAAGTGGAGATAGTGTTTTATAAACTAATTTTAAGACCTAAAGCATATCATTATAGACATACAATTGCATTGTCACACAGCTGCGAGCTTACATTCGGGAGATAGTGGGTTCAAACCCCACTGTCGGCAGCCCTGAAGATGGTATTCTGTGGTTTCCCATTTTCACACCGGGCAAATGCTGGGGCTGTAACTTAACTAAGGCCACAGCTGCTTCCTTCTAACTCCTAATCCTTTCATACTGCATCATTGCCATCAGACCTATCTGTGTTGGTGCAATATAAAGCCAATTATAAAAAAAGCAGCTGAGGCCATACAATTACTACTACTATTACTGTATATTATTATTTCAACAACAACAAGAATCAACATCTATATCATCTGACGGCCAAGCAGGCATCAATTTTTGGTAATTTGACAAAGTCTCTCATGGTGCATCGGCACTGCCGGTGGCTCCAAGTAGTCTACACAGAGGCCTCCACGATATGCACTAGCCATGCGTCTTGGTAGGTGTGCTAGGTACCAAGTGATGAGACCAACCTAGCTCATGGGGGCGAAACGCTGGCAACCAGGAATGAGTTAGCTGAGAAATTTATAATGTCCAATAATGGACCATTTTTATTGGTATTATAAATTTACTCATTCGGGACAAATATTTCAGATTCCCAATGGGAATCAACATCTATATCAACAACAACAGTGTCTAACACCTGCTAGAACTAATTCTTCTATCAGATCTCATTATGGCCTAATTTTCAGCTTAAATGCCTGTGATAACCTACCATTGATCGTATAGGCTGCCTAATTCTTCTATATGGTCAACATCTTTTTCCATGGTAGTCTGTCATATGCCATGTCTATAAAACAAAAACCTAACTTATTCCTCTTCCTCTCATAGAACTTTTTCACTTTTCTGTCTCTCTCCCATACTATGACATCAGGCATGTCACAACTCACTAGTCACCCACTGAACATGGTTAACAGTCATGCTCTCTCGTAGTTACATATTGAGCAATATTCAACGTTTTATATCGCAGGAAATTGTGCAAGAGCACAATACCTTTACATCATAACTTGTTCCTTGTAACTTAATAAATATACACTGAGTGGCCAAAAGTCGTGGGAAGACACTGAATGTGATGTGAATTACGAGTTGCTCCTCCGCGAGCCCTCAAAACGGCAGCAATACAGCGAGGCATCGACTCTAGAAGGTGTTGGAATCATTCTGGAGGGATCTGGACCCATATATCTTGCTCTGCTACTCACAATTGTCTTGTGTAGTCGGAGTGAAGTTTATGGAATGTACACCAGAATTGACAGCACCACATAAATGCTTGATTGGATTAAGATCGGGGGATCTGGAGGGCCAATACATGGTCGTAACTTCACTGGAGTGCTCCTACAACGATCTGCATGCCATCAAAGAGCGGTAACATGGCATCTCTATTAGAGTACTTCTAGGACCAGAAAGGGATGCAGATGGTCTGAAAGAATGTCCAAATAACGTCACATATCGCACCTGTTAACACTCCCTGCAGCCAGACAATGGGGTCTAATTGAGACCATGAAAACGCCGTCCAGTCCAGAACTGAGCCACCTCCCGCCTCGACACAACCTTGTTGACACACAGGATCCATAGCTTCCTGGGGCACACGCCATATCTTCATGGGCCTTCAGCTCGATACAACTAGAACCAGGATTCATCGGACAAAACCACATGCCGCCACTGTTTCAGGGTCCATTGCTGATGTTTGCGGGCCCATGCATGTCGTTGAGTTCTGTGTCGAGGTGTCAGCAAAGGGACACGAGTTGATCATCGGCTGGTGAAGCCTATGCGGTGCAGATGCCTCCTTACAGTCCTGGTAGAAATGGGTTGCTGACTCCCAACATTCAACCAGGCAGTGATCTGACTCACAGTAGCCCATCGAGTGCCCAGCATGGTTCTGCGGGAGCGATGTGATGTCCGTTCGTTAAACACCTGTGGTCTTCCCGTGCGGTAGTTCACATGGGTAACAACATTCTTTCTGTGATAATAAATATCCACCCTTGACACTGTTGACCTCAGAAATCCGAATTTGCGTGTAATCTCCGCAATGCTATGACCAATGCGCCGATGATCATCCCATGTTCAAAGTCGGTTAACTCACAATGTGTTGCCATCTTCATGCCATTGGTGTCTGTGACAGACTGCTCAGCTACACCGCAACGCTCCGGGGTCATACACAGCACATTTTCTAATGGGACATCTCTTCCTGTGACTTTTGGCCACTCAGCGTATCTAATGACCAATAACTAAACTGGCAACAGTTGGCATTTTCACCTGAACCAAGATATACTGTAGTATAAAGTATTATTTCTTCAATGGGTTGCAGTACAGCAAACTCTTGTGAAACCCTTGATTTCTCTGTCATGTACCATAACTACTGCATACATTCCTACACAATGTTAGGTGGGGAGAAAAAATATGTTAATGCACACATAAACCACATTCTTGTGTACCATAATGCCTAATCTGAGTATGACCTTCAGTCTAAAATCAAATACAGTACATTCATAAAAAAAGCATATGTTGTATTGATATGGTACCGATAAAATATTATGTAATGTGAAACTCATACAACGAAAATATACACTTCTCGGTAACTCTGGAATCAGTATGAAAAGAAAAACACTCAGTATGTGACTAAATCAAACAAATTAAGTAAACTCTTTAGTAAGAACATCACAAATTAAGGGCAGGTTTCAATGCAGTCACGAATCAATAATGTGCTGGTCCTTCACAAACCCTGAGGCACTCTTCATTGCGATGGGCATGCTCAGTACCAAATCATTGTGCATTTTTTGAGGCAAATGTTCCCACTCCTCAATGGCAGCATCTTTTAGGGCCTGAACTGTTAAATGATGGTTGTTGAAGGTTGGAAATTGCCCTTTTAAAAAAGTCTATGCATGATCTGTGCAGTTCATGTCCAGGGAAGACGTTGGCCAGTTCATTCTGCATATCCCACACCCCATCAGGTATCCAGTCTCAAACTGCTGTTGTTTTGCGCAGACAGCCTCTGTGATGACATTTACTAGTGAATGGATGTCTTGGAACTTTTTCCACAACCTGGAGACAACACTTGGATTCATGTGAACAACGCTGTCAACATCAACTTGTCACCTGTTCTGTTTCATCAAACTTATGATTTTGATTGGATCTGCCATAGACAGTGTATGATGAGGCAGTTTAGTGCAGAGTGCGTAGAAGCAAGGCACACCGATGAGCTTGCTTGGTTGTCACCTCACCTCTACAGCCCATCCCAGCGTACTTGAGATATGGAATAAACACATTGAAGGGAGAAAGAACATTGGAAGGAGCAAGAGGGAAAGTTGGCTATGTCCAATGTTCATACACCATAAATTAGAAATTGTATTAATTGTTTTCTCCTTAGTACTTATTACTGAACAGAAATAATAATCATAACCATACTATTCTCGATGTTATTAATAGAAATTACATTAGGTTTACTTAAACTTATGTGTGTAAATGAAAAATCCTCTTACGATATCTGAAAACATTAGGGTGCAGTCCTGCAGCCGGAAGAGCTCCCGGGATAATACGATCCATGTTACATAACATACAGTGGTGAGCGAGACAGTCCAAGTGGAGATATTCTGAGTAATGTTATTCGGCTTCCCATTAAGATATTAAAGCTTGTGTTGAAGGGTGTATCTGTATAAGTTTTTTTCATAATAGTGTTGTGTAGCACAGTGCAGTGTGAACTTGTTTTATTTACAGTATACATATTTAGCATACTAGTAATTATAAATCTGTGATAATTCTTATGATATGGCTGAGCCTGGGCCTTCTATAATTAAGCACTGGAAGGGTAAACCACTGACCAGTGTTGAAAAGACATGTGCTTTGAACATATGTAGGCAAGTAAATAAGAATCTGCAATTTGGCTCTAATTGTCTTTAGGTTGGCCCTATGGCATTGTGTGCTCACCAGTCGCTAGATGTCTACGTCTGTGGTAGGTTTCAGCGTTATCAGATCAGTACAGGTTGTGTAAAGATAGCCGCAACACTGTTTGCACCAAGGAAGAACAGCATTCCGTACGTTTTTTGTGGTGTGAGGATATACCAGAAGCGGAAATTCATAGAAGACTTTCACCAGAACATGCAGACAATGTTTTGCCACAGCAAAGTGTTTACCAGTGGGTTGAACAGTTCAAAAGGGGTCGCACGGGCGTGAAGGATGAGGAAAGATCCGGGCGTCCATCTGCAGCTGTAACTGATGCCAATATTGAACAAGTGCGTGATATAATCCTGAATAACAGATGAGTCACTGTTCTATGAATTTCTGCCCCTGGTAAACCCTCAGACCACAAAAAATGGATTACGGAAAGCTGTTCTTCCTTGGTGCAAACAGAGAGTACCGCGGCCATCTTTACGTCGCAACAGCGCAAGATGTACTGATCTGATAATGCTGAAACCTACCAGAGACGTAGACAACGATGCCATTTAGCGGCTAGTTAGCACACATCACCATAGAGCCAATCTAAAAACAACTAGAGCCAAATTGCAGATACTTACTGACTTGCCCTCATATTTACTAAGTTTTGCTAAGACTACCCAGAAGGTATTCTTGATGAAGTAACAGCTTTAGCTGCGAGTGCTTCAGGTATTTCTACGGCCAGCATCTAGGTATCGTGCAAGGAGTGAGGTAAAACTAGCGGCAAGGTGGTGATACTGCAAAAAACTGGGAAAGTGAAACAACTGACTGAAAAGGATGACAGTTTCACAAAGGATGGCATTCGTAAAAAAAAAAAAAATTTAAAAAAAATAAAAAAAATCACAAATTCTCTTTTAGGAATGAAATTCCCACATTGAACAAAATGTTATCTTCAGTGAATAGGGACAATGATTTGCCTAATTTCTCTCGTTCAAATATGTATAGGCTTCTAAAAATAATGAATTTTAAGTTTGTTGCACGAAATCATCAGTGGGCATTAAGGGCATATGAGAAGGATGAAATAGTGTTTTTGTTTTTTACGTCAACTGTTCTAAAGAATCTACAAGATCCTAGTTACATACTTCAATTATATGAAATTATATTAAATTATATTATATACATTTTCGCAACTGAAACAATTACAGGCTTGATCATTAAGCTATTCACCGAATTTCGTTGGCATTTGAAAGCACAGTGCCGGACATTGAGTATGCTGCGCTGATCTTCAGGTGCTAGCATCTTGCTTCAATCAAGCGACTCGTCTTCGACTTTTACACAATTTTGCGACTTCATATTTATTAAATTGTGTTGTGACTTCGCGCCTGATATTATATACAGGCCGGCTCACTTAATTGTTCACCTTTTCTCGTAAACATTTTGAGGCACAGTGCCGAAAATTGCGTGTGTTGTGCTACTCTTCACAAGATTGTGCCTTACTTAATATAAGTGACTGACCTTCTACTTCTTATAGATTTTACGATTTAAAATCGCACTGTGCTAATCCCCATTATCTTATATTGCTTCTTCAACTGTTTTTGTGAAAGACTCGCCCTTTTATTTTTTTCTATGCATTTTTTTTTGTCTTCTTATTCGGCTGATGATGACCCAGATTGGTGGTCGAAACCGGTATCGCTTCCGCTTATAATTAAATAAGAATGTAACACTACATTTCTTATTTACTTATATTGAATAGGTTGAACTACGTTATTTGTTATTTCAATTTAATTGCTTTACACTGTCAAGCGGTATGTCCGTACCGCTGACATTTCTTACAGAGAATTGGGGTAAAGATGAATGGTTTGACATATAAATAGACGCTATAGAGTGAGACTTGTCTTGGTAGGTTTTGAGAACGAAAAACCACCTTGATATATCCAGTTGGTATGTACTCAATGGTTTCATTTTGGACAGCTTTACGGTGTAGCCTATGAACAGATTTAACGTTTTCAGTCAATTTAAGGTGTTTGAGAATGATCTCATCTGTCAAATGCTTATCCACTCCACGTATAATGCCAACACGGAATATATTGGAACTTGGGATGTAAGCTTTTGCATTAATGGTTTCGAGTATGCTATTCCACAAAACTTTGTTTGCCTGAACAGCATAGCTGAATTCAACCTGCAAGCAGTTCCTCCCTTTGCGCCTGATTGACTTTACAGAAAAGTCCTTATCATTAAAAATCTGACCTAAAGCCATTGGATGCAGTTGTCCTACATTTTTATCACTTAAGGATTCCACAAACACGATATATGGCCCATAGTGTTCCCGTGTATAAAATTCCTGTGTAGCGGTAGGTGGAGGTGTTTGTCCAAGGTGAGCATTTTGGTTATCAGTTGCTTGCTCCTGAGGTGATTGGTCGGTAGACTGGTTATCCGAAGTCTCATCGTTCATGTGCACTATGACTTCACTACCTACAGTCAACTGCAAATTATCTAATAGCACATCCCCTCCATTGGAGGCCGCCATCACTGGTATTACACACTGCGGAACGTATAATGTAGGGTATACGCACTGAGAAAACTACCCACACACAACTCGACCTGTTCAGTTCGCTGCGCTGTAGGAAGTGTAGAGGCCTGGTAGCACGATAGCTTGAAGAGAGAGGGTAGGTGTCATGAGAAGGATGCGCAGTAGACTGCCGTGGTCGTGACGTCACTGGACTGTCCCTCCCAATACACTACACATTGTTTGGCACGTTAATATCAGTCTACAGGGCGAGTTGGCCGTGCGCGTAGAGGCGCGCGGCTGTGAGCTTGCATCCGGGAGACAGTAGGTTCGAATCCCACTATCGGCAGCCCTGAAAATGGTTTTCCGTGGTTTCCCATTTTCACACCAGGTAAATGCTGGGGCTGTACCTTGATTAAGGCCACGGTTGCTTCCTTCCAACCCCTAGGCCTTTCCTATCCCATCGTCGTCATAAGACCTATCTGTGTCAGCGCGACGTAAAGCCCCTAGCAAAAAAAATATCAGTCTATAAATTTTAGGTGTCGGTGTTTTCATTCTAAACTGTGAAGTTTGGTGCATTGCTGTTCGTCTGCAGTCTGTACATTGTTTCTTTAATTATTTAATTACTTTTGAGGCTTGCGAATGTTTTGAAAGTCGTGAACTTGTGTGTATCATTCGTGAGTGAAGTGAATTCCAGTGTATATGTCGTGTTTGTGCTGTTAAAATGCCGTGCTGTGCGGTTGCAGGCTGTACAAACCACCCCAACAATGCAAAGATTCGTATGTTGTCCTTTTATAGATTCCCAAAGGACTTTTTTTTTTTTTTCAATTTGTTTTACGTCGCACCGATACAGATAGGTCTTATGGCGATGAAGGGATCGGAAAGGCTTAGGAGTGTGAAGGAAGCGGCCATGGCCTTAATTAATGCACAGCCCCAGCAAATCATCTTCTGGGCTGCCGACAGTGCAGCTCGAACCCACTATCTTCCGGATGCAAGCTCACGGCTGTGTGCCTCTAACCGCACGACCAACTTGCCAAGTCCCAAAAGATCTAACTTTGCACAAAACAATCGGTACATTTTTGTAAAAGAAAACAAGCTTTTAACTCTAAAATCGCACGTATATGCACCTTTCTCAGGAAGGACAAATTAACGAACAGTTATGCCAAAGAAAAAGACAGCTTTTCCTTGAAGTATTAACTAGTTGGTGTGATGGTCGAAAATGAAGAATTAAAAGAATCAAAATTACTTACTGAAGATCTAAAAAGACTCCAAACCAAAATAAAGAAATTGGAGGACATTTCTGAGGAAATATTTTCTAAATGTCAAAAACAATGTTTACTAAAGGGAAAATGTACAAACTGGTCACCTGAAGATGTAGCCAAAGCAGTTACAATTCGGTGTATCTCCAAAAAAATATGTTGGGGAAACTTTAAAATATCCCCTTCCTAGTGAAACAACAATAAAACGGCGCTTGTCACAATTTCCAACTCCACCTGGGTTTTTGGAGATCAGTTTCAACCTACTAAGGGGTTGAGCAAATATTATGAATGATCATTTTAAGAGAGAGGTAGTGTTGAACTTTGACGAGATGAAAGTTAAATGTGATATATGCTACGACGGTGTTGGAGATGTATTAAGAGGGCCCCATGTAAATGAGCAGGTTATTATAATAAGAAGTCTAATTGGTACATGGAAACAGCCTGATTACTATCAGTTCGACCAGACTGTCATTACTGATTTATTTTATGAAACAGTAAAAACTTATTGAGGAAACGGGATTTCACCTAAGGACTTTTGTGAGTGATATGGGTGGTTCCAACCGAAAGTCAAGCATTGATCTGGGAATAAGTCTAGAGAAGTCTTCCATAAAAAATCCATGTACTGATGACTGTGTGATTTGGGCGTTTTGTGATGTTCCTAACATCCTTAAGTAAATAAGAAACCATCTGTAAAACCAAGGATACATGCTTGCATCTGGAAAAACTCTTACAAAAGACATCTTTGCAGACTTAGCAGAGTACCAGAAAATTGGGGACTTAAAATTCACTCAAAAAATAACCGAACAAAATTTGCTAGTAACTGGTAGTGAACAACAAAACATAAGGAAAGCTGCTGAACTTCTCTCTGGCACTGTGGCTAAGGCTATATCGTATATTTTTTCCTGGGAATGAACATGTAGTACAGTTTGTTGAAACTGTTAATGATGGATTTGATGTTCTTAATAACAGAATCCTTTATCATCCAACAAACAAGTTAAAAAGTGCTTACAGAACAAGTTTAGAGGAACAGGAATAAAGTCCCTATTACTGAACAAAAGTGCATATGACATAATTAAAACTGGAAACAGCAATAGAGAAGAGAGTGAAACATTACCTGTAGATGTCCTCGACCGAGCAGACTGTGCTGTTACTAATGACACCATAGAATCATGTTACATGTTGTAAATCTCATTTTTGGTCTGTATTGAAAATTTACAATTAAAAAACAATAAAAGTGGTTACATAAACAGACTATCAGTCATGTAACCACTATAAGTGAAAATAAAAGTATTGAATAGGTGGATTAAAAAACACCTTTATTTTTGAACCATAGAATCAGTCGATACTAACCTGGAAATTTTTGATTTAGAGTATGAAGACTTTAATTGTATAGTTTACTCATTAGTAGATCAATTTACTGAGCACCACAATCTCGAAGATTGCTTACATAATGAAAATAATGACTTATTGAAAATGTTGGCGGGGTATATTGCATGCCGAGTTATGAAAAAAGGAATCATCACTAGCTTCATCTACCGAGGAAAAACTGGAAAATGCGTTAGTATTAGGAACTCAGACTGGATCTCAGTTTTATCTATAGGAGGCCTAATGAATCCATCTCCCCAGTGGTTTGCAAACTAGAAAAAGATTTTCAAAGGTTCCACAGAAATGGTCTAAAGAAAGTACCCAAGAGTGATGAAGGAACTGATAGATATCATCAGACCTAAGTATAGTGAAGTCAATGACTTTGCTGTTACATGTTTTGCGAGAACTCGTTCATTTGTTAGAATGAAAGACCTGAATAAAAAGAGAGCATTCAAGAGGTCAGTGAATGAAAGCCAGGCTATGGATGCGCATGCTGACGCTGCACGGAAAAGATCGAAGATGAACAAAATTAAGTCCTGAAAGGTAAGCATAAATAAATAGTGATGCTATTTTTATTATGTAGATTTTTTAAAATTTTTCTTTTTTCTTTTAATACCAGGAGCACGGTTGAACTTGCTTAGCTGATGTGTTGGTCTTCTTTTCCTCCCAAAATCTCTTTATTCTCTCGCTGAGCTTCGTCCTTTGTTCTTCTGTCCAAGTTAGAGTAGCCTTTGGTGTTGGGTTTGTCTTCAAAGTGGTGATTGACGATTTTGGTTCTGAATTTATATCCGTCCTGTACAATGTCTTCTGAGATGTTGATTTCCTGGAGATCTGTTTCAATTTCACGAAGCCAGCTGTTCTTGGTTTTTAATGAATGGGCCAGTTTGAGAATTCTTTTAGTTAGCCTGTTAGTGTTCATTCTGATAATGTGTCCATAAAATTTCAATAGTCTTTTCCGAAAAGTGTGAGAATTTTTTTCATAATGACAATATATTTCCTGGGATGATTTTTTTCTCCATATTCCATCTATACAAACTGGGCCAAATATTTTTCGTAAAATTTTCCTTTCTTGTTCCTCAATGTCTTTGGTTAAAGATCCGCCACCAATGATTAAGGTTTCTGAGGCATATAATGCTTCAGGTTTGATCACTGTATTATAGTATCTAAGTTTTGCATTCCGAGATACTGATTATTTATTATACCTGTTCCAAGTGATCCTGTATGCTTTCTGTAATTTGGAAATTCTTCCTTTATTTGCTTTGCGGTTTAAACCAGAGGGCTGAATAATTTCTCCCAAATATTTAAATTGGTTCACTTGAACAATTTTGCCGAATTTAGTTATCATAGGTTGTCCATCTAAGTATCGTGAGGCTCCTTCCATGTACTGAGTTTTCTCATACGAAATTTGAAGTCCCGTTCTGATGGCAATTTCATGTAGTTTTTCAATGGAATGAATTGCTTCGTGCCTATTATTGGAAAGGATTGCTATGTCACCAGCAAAGGCCAGACTCTGCAAGTGAATTCTGTCTTTACGTAGTCTTCCAAGGTTTATTTCTTTAGTTTCCTTTTCCCAGGTCCTGATTACTTTCTCAAGTACCAAGTTAAACAGTAACGGCGATAAACCATCCCCTTGACGGCAAAAAGGCTCAGATATTTCGCCTAGGAATTTAACTTTTGAAGTAGTGCCAGTTAATGTTTGTTTGATTAATTCTCTTGTTTTTTTTTTTTTTTATCCACTTGAAATTCTTCTAGAATATTGAAAAGTGTTCGACGGTCTATAGAGTCATATGCTTTTCTGAAATCTACAAAAGTAATGACTGCTTGTCTGGTTTTGCGCATTTGGAGGGTAGTTTTGAGATTAAGGATTTGTTCTGTACAAGATCTTCCTTTTCAGAAACCTGCCTGGTATTCACCAATTAGATGGTCTGTTTGTTTCTCAAGTCTAGTGAGCAGGGCTTTGGAAAACATTTTGTAAGCAACGGGTATCAAGCTAATTCCTCTATAATTATTGATGTTCTTTTTATCCCCTTTCTTGTGTAGCGTATGGATTAGCGCACATTTCCAATCTTCCGGGATTTCTTCAGTGATCCAGATTTTTTCAAGAATCGAGTTGATTTTCTGGGCTACACTGTCACCTCCTATCTTCAGCATTTTGGCAATTATACCATCTTCCCCCGGGGCTTTGTTATTTTTGAGTCCATGGATTATTTCTTTGACTTCTTCCAGTGTTGGGGGTTCTGAATTTTGATTAGATAAGGGTTTTTCAAAGGTGAGTTATTCTTTAAGGGATTCACAGTTTAAAAGATCCTGGAAATAAACTGCTAAAAGTTTCCAGTTCTCTTCATTATTCGTTTCCAATATCCCATCTAGGCGTTTGAAGCAAAGACCAGGTGCCTGATAAGTTGATAATTCTTCTCTGAAAGTTTTGCAGAAGTTTCATGTATTGTTTTTGTAAAATCTTGTTCAATTTCTGCCCATCTGTAGTGTTCGTATTTGCGTTTTTCAGACCTGATAATTTTTTATGTTTGTTTCTATATTTTGGTGAATTCCTGCCAGGTTTGTTCAGTTTTATGAGAATTCCAAATCTGCCAGGCTTTAGTTCTAAAGTTTATGGCCTTGTCGCAGGTTTCATTCCACCACCTATGTTTGCGTGGTGTACCAACATTTCGAGACGCCTTCAAAAGTATGTCTTTGAGTTCTAACCAGTTCGAAGGATTGTGAGTAGGAATACTTTCAAGGAAAGTACTAGTGTTCTGTTTAAGAAATTCTGGATCGACACGCAGGTTTTTTGTTATTCTGGGTTTGGACCTGTTTGGTTGAAATTTGACCTTGATTAAGGATAGATGGTGGTCAGAGACAATGATCAATTTTTTAACTTTAACATTCATAATTTCTTTTTGATTTTTCTTAGAAATAGCCACATGATCTAGTTGAAATTCTCCCAAGTGAAAATTTGGGGACCTCCAGGTTGTTTTCTTGTGTGGAAGTGCCTGGAAATGTGTTGACATTAATTTGAGATCAAAATTTTTGCAAAAATCAATTAATCTTTCTCCATTTTTATTAGTTCTATTGTGCGCTGGGTATAGTCCTACAATGGTCCTGAATTTCTTTTCTCTACCAATTTGGGCATTGAAATCTCCTAATAGAATTTTTATGTGACGATTTGGAATTGTGGCTGTAGTTTTTTCTAGCAGTTCCCAGAAGTCTTCCATCATTTGTGGATCTTTGTGATTGTAGTTATTGGTGGGTGCATGCGCATTAAGTAATGTATAAGCTTTGTTTCCTGATTTAATGGATAGTGTTGAAATTCTTTCAGAAGGTGAAGAAAAGTTAAATACTGAGTGTACAATGTTTCTTCTTACAGCGAATCCTGTGCCAAATTGTAATGGTCTCTTATGAAGGGAGATTGCTGACTTTCCTTTGAAAATTCTATAATTTCCTGAGTCAAAATGATTTTCATCCATATATCTGGTTTCCTGGAGTGCTAAAATTTGGATGTTTAAGTTATCTAACAAGTCTGTTAATTGTTTTAACTTCCCAGTTTTCTGAAGTGTGTTGATGTTTAGACTACCAAAGAAAGTTTTGCATTTTGGGCGAAGAGATTTGGGAAGCTCCGATACATTCCCGCATGATGTTCTTGGTCCCCAAGAATCCAATGACCGAGAAAAACTAGTATGTCTACTAGGGCCTGGAGTAGTTATATTGTAGGTTGATTCCATCATGCTATCAAGTAAAAAGTATTGGGGACATCGATCTATGTCGGTGTCATGGTTACAACTGAAGTAGTGAGCTTCAGAGGTTGCTGAAGATGTTGGTGAGCTGTGCCTGTTTTTGGTCCGCGAGAGGTATTTTATTTCCCTCAAACCCTCTAGACAAGTCCGGCGAGCCTCCCAATCCGCCACCTGGGACACGCAGATATTAACAAATTAAACTCTTAATCTTTTGTTTTGAAATATGTTGTGATTATAAACTACAGCCCTAATATACATTTGTGAAATAGGGGTCCATGCTGTACTGGATATTCAATATTATTATTATTTTTTTAATTTTTTTTTGATTCGTTGTACCCAACTGTGGAGCGCGTTTGAACTTATTTTGCACAATGTTTCTTCTTCTTTTCTTCCCAATGTCTCTTCATTTTTTCACTGTGTTCCTTTCGGCATGTTTCTGTCCAGCCTGTATTTTTTCTTGTTGGTTTCTCCACAAATTTATGTTTGTTTACTAAGCTTGTAAATTTCATTCTATCTTGAATGGTTTCGTCCTCAATACCCATTTCTTGTAGATCTTCATGAATTTTTGCTAACCAATTGTTGCGGATTTTCAGGGTTAGAGCTAGATTTAGAATTTTCTTTGTCAGCCTGTTGTTATCCATTCTGTGTAGGTGTCCGTAGAATTGTAGTCGTCTCTTTCTGATGGTATCTGTGATTTTTTCTGTGAACTGAAAAATTTTGTGTGGTTTCTTTTTCATCCAAATTCCATTTTCGAACTTATAGATTTTCGTTAGTAAAAAAAAAAGCAATAATATTAGTACAATACTAACTATTTTTAGGAAAAGTAAAAGCATGCAGTATTTAATCTTGTGTATTTTATTTCAACTTTATCGGTTAATATTATTTCCTGATTGTTAAGCTTTGATTTATTTAATCAGTACGTGTATAGGGTACTTATTTTAAATTCTTTCAAGTAATTGGGAATTGTAAATACTAAACATTTCCGGTATACTGGAACATTTCAAAATGATTTTTAAACATATTAGCAAAAGGTCTTACTATTCTGACTTTTAAAGTAGGTCTGCAAATATTTATGAAAGCACATAAACAAATAAAAAAATAATAGTTTTATGCAATATCTTAGTGGTTATCATGTGAAAATATTATATTACAACATAAACGTGTTTGTGATAAGGAAGATAAGCAGGACACTCGGCACACTGATTTGCAGTGCAGTAAGTTGCACTGCCTGGCAGACTAGAGTCCGCTGACGTCACACGTTCCTGGCCGGCTGCACGTGACACCTACCGTCTCTCTTTAGCTACCGTGCCTGGTAGGAACTAACGTGGACTTTGTGTAAGTAAACCGTAGGCAACAAAGAGGATAGAGGTAGGCAACGAAGTAAACATACAACAAAAATGCATCGCCTCTCCAATGTCACCAACACTGGATGACTTAAAGTAGCTAAACCTGATTGCCAAAATGCCAAATATATCGAGTAGCTTCCAAACATTAAAAATTAAATAATTGAAAAAGAGGTTCAACCTATTCAATACAGTCGCTATATGCATGAATGTAAATCATAAGACCAGAACACATAGATACACAAAGCACTCAATTACTTCTTCTTCTTCTTCTCTTCAATATTGATTGGGCTCGTTACATATTTCGCCCATTAGAGTAGCCTTTATATTTTGTTATATTTTAAGTTACGGTTATAAACATAAATGAAATACACACTGGAGAATTACAGTCTTCTCACAGTGAATACACACGGATATGAAATAAAAGCTATTACTGAAAGTGACCTGTTCTTTCCACTTCATATTTGCACAAGTTATAATGCTAAATTATAATATTAGCTTGATCAAGAAAAAGATTGATTACATTATTTAATGCAGTAGTAGGTTGATATAATAAACAAGAGATACTTGATGGAAATGGAATGTGTAAGTTCATTAATTTCTGAATAATTTTTTTACAAGGAACTTTGTATAAGCTAATTTACTTTGAAAAAAAAAAAAAGCGTCACTCTCAATATCACCACATATACACGGAGAGGAATCTTGAAGATGAAATCTTTGTTTATATTGTGGAGTTAGTGCATGATTAAATCTTAAGCGTATAATATTTGTTATATGTCTTTGTGTATAATTATCGGTGAAATACCATGGTTTAGGGCATACACAGGATTGAATATTATAATAATATCTTCCATTTCTTCTGGATGATGATTGCCAAATATCATTCGACTGCTGATGGCTGTGTTTATAATATATGGAGAGTGGAAAGGCCAGATGGGGGAAGTGCTATACTTTGAATAACAGAGTTACAATATGGCAAAATTTGCGCATATGCAGTAACTAGAGCAGGCCGTGATATATTACGCGCATTATGTCTTTGAAAGTATCCATATAATAGCTGGAGTTTGGGTATAATCGCAATGGTTGCTCACCAGCTTCGACTAATAAGGCATTCGTTGGTAGTGGTGTTGTTTTAAGGGCACCAATACAAGGGCAGATGGCACTGAACTGGATTATACATAATTTTTGTAGACATGTCCTAGAAGAAGTTTCAAAGTTATGAGGTCCATAGTCTAATCTCGCTCGAACTGTAGATTTACATAATGATAATGTGACTAACGGATCAGCTCCCCATTGCCTCCTTACAAATGATTTAATGATATTGATATACGAAGGGCATTAGGAAAGTTTTGCAATACGCAAAAAAGGTAGGCTGGACACCCCTGTTATGGTGAGGGATGAAAACCAGTCTAGACGACAGCAAGGTGCGACCTTCACACCAGTTGTTACCAAGCAGTGGGATTGAAAGCAAATTAAGATGTCAGTGTGGTCTAAAGTTGAATATCGCGCAATTATCCGCTACAATTTTGCTTGTGGATTAACTGTTGACCACTGCCTGGAGGAAATGACTCCTGCGCTGGGGAAAGACTGTCCACATCAGACAACAATTTTCCGCTCGTACAGAGAGTTCCAGAGGGGAAATTTTGGGGTTGAAGATGATCCTCGTTCTGGGTGACCGTCTGAATCAGTGACTGAGGAAAACATTGAAGCTGTGAGGAAAATGTTGCAGCAAGAGAGGTGGTTAACATATCGGCAGGTAGAAGAAACCCTCCATATCCTTGCACCACCTATTCATTCAATTCTACATGAACATCTCCATGTTAGAAAGGTTTGTTCTCTTTGTATACCCCATTCACTTTTAGAGGAACAAAGGGCACATCGAGTGAAATGGTGCCGAAAAATGCTAAAACAGTTCGAAAATAGGACTTCACGTAAAGTCAATAGCATCATTACAGGTGACGAAACTTGGCTTTATTATTATGATGTCCCAACAAAATCCCAGAACAAGGTGTGGCTGTTTGAAGATGAGGGTACTCCTGTGACTATGTGAAAATCAAGGCCAGTGAAGAAAAGGATGATTGCAGTATTCTTCACTAAACGGGGCATCCTGACTCGGATTGTGCTAGAAACACGATGGACAGTTACTGCGAAGTGGTACAGTGAGACTTGTCTGCCTCAGGTCATCTAGGCTCTCAAGCAGCTCCGTCGAATGTCATGGCTCAACACTTGGCTCTTGCCTCACGACAATGCTCCAGCACATCGTGTTAATGTAACAATGGATTTTCTTGCCAGATCAGGGTTGACTGTGCTTGATCACCCTCCATACAGTCCTGACCCCATGTGACTGCACTCTTCTCAGAAGTGAAGATGAAGCTGAAACAGTGGCATTTTGCATCCGACGAGGAGCTTCTGGCAGCATGGGATCAAGAGTGTGAAAATGTAACTGAAGAAAAGTGGCCGAGTTGGTTCAGTGACTGGTTTCGACGTATGGACAAGTGTATTGAGTGTGGTGGAAATTATTTTGAAAAAAACTAAAGCGTTCACTCACATGCAAAACTTACCTAGTGCCCTTTGTAATTATTGTTTTTTTGGTGAAGTTTATTGAAATGGGTTTTCCAATGTAATTTATTATCAAGAAATAGGCCTAAATAATTATGAACGTTGCAAATAAGGATCTCGAGTGAGTCTATCGTAAGAGGTGTTTGATTATAGCTTCTGTGATGGGTAAGAATCATAGCGGAGCATTTATTAGTGGAATCCATTATCCAATAACCAGGAGTTAACTTCCTGCAAATTGGATGTTATGTTTTGTCTACATACAGCTATGTTTTCACGGCTAGTATATATAAAGATATCATCAGCAAATACTATGATTCTAGCTGATCTTAAAACAAGATGTTCCACGTCCTGGATATATAAAGCAAAATGTAAACCACTTCATATGTTACCCTGAGGAAGATCTTGAGAAATAAA
Source organism: Anabrus simplex (assembly GCF_040414725.1). Taxonomy (NCBI): domain Eukaryota; kingdom Metazoa; phylum Arthropoda; class Insecta; order Orthoptera; family Tettigoniidae; genus Anabrus; species Anabrus simplex. Next base: position 625,791,103 of record NC_090265.1, on the reverse strand, counting down.
TCCAGCTGGAATTGTTTGGCAAGGCGCTTTGATGAACAATCTTCTATATATTAATAAGTGCCTCACTAGGTTTAGAAAGTTATTGGGAAGTTCGTTATAATGGAGTTTCCTTAAAAGAAGATCAATATTGACAATGTCATAGGCTCCTTTTATATCTAAGGAAATGGCTATCATGCTATGTTTCCTTAGCTAGCAGGGTATCTGTTATAAAAATATTATAAGCATCATAAGTATGAATGCATATTGGTTTTTGGAGAAAAGATTATAGTACTCCAGACACCACATGAGGCGATTTAAGAGTATTCTTAAAAATACTTTTCTAATACAAGATCCTAGAACAATTCCTTTATAATTGAGGGAGTTCATGGGATCATCGTTATTTTTCTGTATGGGTATTAAGGAAAAATCATTCCATTCAGGAGGTTAATAGTAGACTGTTAAAGAAGTCTACTATTATTTTTTTAGCTGCATAGGGCAATGAAAGGATCATTGAATATGTTATGTAATCTGGTCCAGGTGATGTGAATTTTTTCTTGTTAGTACAAGCACCTAGTTTACTTAAATGGATGGGATGCATTAATGTTCCATATTGATCACTGCATGCCTGACTATTTAATTGGTAATCTGGTAGTACTATACCTGGTGTTAAATGATTATAAAACACCTGGGGTGTGTCTGCATCAATAATGTTAGTACAGTAGTTATGATTGATGTTAGTCAGTGATCGGATGGCTGTCCATATAACTTTGGAATTGGATGTTATAGTTAATGATGAGATAAAAGATTTCCAGGCTTCTCTGTGTTTATTATTAAAAATTTGTCTCTTTTTTGACAGTATGATTTTGAAGATTACAATAATTTTGTGGTGTTAGGTCACGTTGATATTCTCTGAAAAGTTGTTTCCTTGCTATAATCAGTTGATGGCATTGGTTATCCCACCAATGTATCTTAGACACTCATCATCATCATCATCATCATCATCATCATCATAGGTTGTTCTGCCATTCAGCAGGTCCAATCATGGCCGTGACATCCATATCTCTCGATCTTGTGCCCTTTTCTTCACTTCTGCATAATCTTCCTTTCTTTTTCTAATGCTGTCTAATAACTGATATCGTCTCCTTCCTCTTCCTCGTTTTCCTTTATCATCCCTTCAATTGCTACTCATAGTAAGGTGTTGTGTCTTAGATTATGCCCTATCCAGTTTTTCTTCTTATTTTGGATTACGGTCAGCATGCTCCTCACTTCTCCCACTCTCTTCAGAACGTCCTCATTTAATATTTTATCTTCCCACTTTACACCTTCAATTCTTTAGCAAATCCACATCTCAAATGCCTCTATTCTTCTCTGTTCTTCCTTCCTTAATGTCCATGTTGCAGCGCCCTATAGAGCTATACTCCATATGTAACACCTTGCAAGCCTCTTCCTCAGATCTTTCTCTAGCGGGCCACAAAACAGTTTTTTCTTCTTGTTGAAGCTTTCCTTGGCTAGGGCAATTCGAGCTTTTATGTCTGTTTCTTAGACACTGGATTGACAAATTGAGGTATTTTTTCTAATAAAGCATGATATTCATCCAAATATTGTTGTATAATTGTCATCAACTGGAAATATGTTAGCGTGGAGATTCCCAAATGTTGGATATGAGACAAAATATACGAAGTGTAAGTACCCTGATTAAAATATTTTAGTGATCTAGTATAAAATCTATAGCCTACTTGTGGCTCATCTGAATCAGGTTAGGTTTGATGACTCCTAATGTAATATAGGTAGATGGGATAGTGATCACTCATATGTGTATCCTTTATAGTTTGCCAAGTCATTTTGTGAGCCAAGAAGATGCTACACAAGATAAATCGACTGCACTAGGGGGAGTTCCTGGTGATGCTATCCTAGTAGGAGACCCATCATTCAAGATTAGTAATTGATTCTCATCGGCAGCATTCAGGATGTTATTACCTTTAGGTATGTCTTAGGCACATCCCCAAGCTGAATGGTGGAAATTTAAGTTCCTAGCTATGATTAAAGACATATTTTGTAAAGTGTTAAAAAAGTGTATACCACAGCTGTCTTGTAACATAGGGGTCAGGTGGACAGTAGATATTAACTGATCATATATTGAAAAAGGTTATTCCTAGTATATACAAATTAGGGATATTAGGATAGACTGATACCATTTGGTAAGACAAATTATTGGCAATTAATATAGCTATGACATCCTTCGCCATCGAGTCTCTCAGTTTTATACGAGGCATGCTTTTTAAGTAAGGTCCGTTTGAAAATAAGTACACAATGAAAGGTTATTTCAAAAAAAGTAAATTTATTTTCAGAAAGTACATACTTCACTCCATTTTTCGACATAGTTGCCAAGTTTGTTCAAACACTTATCATACCTCGTAACCAATTTTAAAATACCCTCTTCATAGAAACTTGCCGCCTGCTCCGATAACCAAGAGTTCACTGCCGTGTTCACGTCGTCGTCATCACTGTAATGGTTGCCACTGAGGTGATATTTGAGGTGGAGGAACAGATGGTAATCGCTCGGCGCAAGATCAGGACTGTAGGGTGGGTGGTCTAAAATTTCCCAGCCAAAACTGTCCAATAAATCACGGGTCTGACCTGCAGTGTGAGGTCTTGCAAGGGCAATTCCCTTTGTCAGCATGCCGCGTCTTTTGTTTTGAGTCGCTCTGCATAGCTCTGTCAGGGTTTGCCAGTATGCTTCTGCATTGATAGTGGTTCCTCGTTGCATGAATTCGACCAACAAAACACCATGTCCAGAGGTGCCAACCTTTGAAATGGATTATCAGTAATCGCTCTCAGTCCCCGTGAAAAAGTTCGAGTCAAGTCCAAAGCATGCTCCTCCCTTCTCGATAATGACACCCCTTTTGCCCTTCCCTCTAGCAATCCATTTGAAAGTATATCATATTACACAATACCATTTGCACACAACCTGTTAGTTAACATTCCTTGTAACTTGTTTCTCACGCAGGAGCTGCTTTTCAGTGTAGTTTTTCTTGAAGCATCCTTCCCACTGTGATGGAATTTTCATCTTCTGAACCGTGAGCAATTCCAGTGCAGATGTGCTTAATGTAGGCCTCATTTCTTTCTGTCAACTGTCAAGTACACTGAACACAGCAAATTCAACATTAGTGAAGAATTTATAGTGTAGAAGAGCAGCGCCTGAGCTCCTTCATTCGCAATGAATTTTACAACGCTTATGGGTAGCAAAAGGAAGTCACGATTGAATAAGTATCGTTGCCAACTCACAAGCATTGAAACGAGGACGATTTGGGAGGAATGTTCAATCCTTTCGAGCCTTTTTCCTTCTTTTCTTTTTTTCCGTAGAAAATTATTTTTCCTGATAATGTCAGATTTTCCATAATAATTTCCCCTTTGACCGTAATTCCGTAATCATGAGGTAAAATCCGTAATATTTATGGACAATCCGTAATATCTGGCACCTCTGCATGCCTATCCCAAAACACCGACGCCATGATTTTGCGCTGGGACAGAGTCTGTTTGGCCTTCACCTTTACAGGCGAGTGTGTGTGTCTCCATTCCATGCTCTGTTGCTTTGATTCGGGCGTGATATGCGAAACCCATGTTTCGTCTCCAGTTATGATCTGACTCAAGAAGCCGTCACCTTCTTCGTCATAACGAGTCAAGAACTTCATCACACACTCAAATCTTTGGTTTTTGTGGTCCTCTGTTGGGAGTTTAGGGACCCAACGGGAGCACAGTTTCCTAAACTTTAGGTGTTCAGAAACAATGTTGTAAAGCACTGATCTCGACACGTCAGGAAATTCGTTTGAGAGACCTGTTATTATGAAGCGCATGTTCTTACGAATCTTCGCTTCAACTGAAGCCACCAAATCGTCTGTAATCAAAGAAAGGCGACCGGAGCGGTCTTCATTGTGGACGTTGTCACGGTCATCTTTGAATTGTCGTACCCACTTACGCACTTTGCTTTCACTCATAACAGTATCACCGTACACTTTGCAAATCTGTCGATGAATTTCTGCAGCAGACAGGTTCCTTGCTCGTTGCGATATGCGCGCGAACAACTAGTGTCTACAACAAAATGGACCTTACTTAAAAAACATGCTTCGTATTCACTTATATTAAAATTAGTTGTTGATTTGAACCATGTTTCTTGTAGAAGGACTATATGTGGGATATATTCTTGGATTAGTAAAATTAATTCATATCTCCAGTTTATTATACTTGTACAATTCCATTGCATGATTCTGATCATACAAGTTTAGGAAAGTGGTCACATTATCTTTTAATTTATACACAATATGAGAGGTGGTGGTGGTGGTGGTGATTATTGTTTTAAGAGGAAGTACAACTTGGCAACCATCCTCTATATATACACTAATCAGAATGAAAAATGGAAGGGAACCGACACTTTGAAAAATGAAGATATCGGACAAAGAAAGACAAGGGCCACAAAAGGCATGAAAATGAAAGACACCCTAGCCCTCGCAAACCTAATAGCGTCGGGGTCAGAAAAGAACAAGAGTTGACCAAGGGAGGTCGGATAGGATAGATGAAAGTGAGGAGCCTGGCACAAGTAAGTGGAAGCAATGCCAGGACTCAGCTAAGGGCCCCGTGGTCGCCAACCCACACTCCAAAGTTCAGAGCCCCTGGGGCCTCTTTTAGTCGCCTCTTACGACAGGCAGGGGATACCGTGGGTGTTATTCTACCGCCCCCACCCACAGGGGGAGACACAATATGAGACCACTGAACATTGGTCCTTAATAATTGTATCAGTTGCATAAAAATGTTGTTAATCTTAGTTTGCAGGTGTTGTTTTTGCAACAGAAATCAGGGAGGTAGCATACTTTTGTGTGGTTGAGCAGTTGTAGAGTAAGATGAAGGAGATATATTAGTACTCTGAAGCACTTCATTGACTTGGGAAGCAGATGAACTAGAAGATGGCTGATGTGTATTGGGGGTACGAATGAGATATCCCTCTCAATCGTATCCTGGTAAGGTTGCTTGTCGCAGTTCCCTAATGGTGACGGATGTGAATTTCCTTTTCCGGGAGGTTTCTATGGGTGACAGTTATTGAAAGCGGGAGTTATATTCAGGAGGTTTTAGTTTATCACTGGCTTCCTTATATGATATATTGTCTGTGCACACAATCTATTTAACAGTCACTTCGTGTATATGCACGGAACTATTTGAAGAGCCAACACTATGATTGCCCTGGCAGTGAATACACTGGAGGAGGTCTTGTTGACAATCTTTGGTAAGGTGCTGTAATGAACACCTACCACATCGTGGGACTCGGGATCTGCAATTAACAGCTAAATAACCATATCTCTGGCATGTTTGGCAGATGATAGGACTAAAGATAAAAGGTTGTACTTCCAATAAGATACTGAAAATTGAAACCTGGGTGGGTAGTTGTGATCAAAAACAACTTTAACTGATCCCGAGGGAAGATATTCTACTCCATTTTCAGTGAAAACTCTCCTATTTAAGCGTTGCACTCTCTTGATTGGAAAAGGTGACTTAACATGATCTAGAATATCTTTGCTTGTCAGTGATTTTTCCACACCTCGTATTAGACCTACTCTCAATATATTGGATATGGAATAAAGGCATTGAGTTTTTGTGACATTAGAATTGGATGATTAAGGAACTTGTTTGCTTGAAAAGCATATTTGAAGGTAACTTGTACCCTATTTCTGCCTTCCCTAACAATAGATTTTATGCACGGAATGTTAGTTCCATAAAAATATTTTCCTATGGACATAGGGTGCAAATTTGTACCATTTTTGTTAGGAGTAGATTCTACATTGACCAAAAATGAACATCAATGAGATAGAGGATAAAGTTCTTGTTCTGCATCATTAATATTACTCTCCTGTTCCATATTAGAGGAACTGCCATTATTGTCAATATTGTCATTAGAAGGCAGTAGAGGATTATTGAGTTGTAAACTGGTATGCACTTCTTCTTCCCTTTTGACTACTAGGTTCAGAGGTCTATTAGACCCTCCTCCTCCTCCAATTTCTGATTCCATATCCCAAAACTAAGCAAATATTAGCACTATCTAGCTAAACACAGTTGCTGGTATAAGAAATCCCAATCGTATGCTAATAACTTCACTACACCCACACACTAGTGAACCGTTCGCATTCAATGCACAACGAAGACTGAAGCATTCAATTTGTTTCAAATGATATTGAATTCAACTAGCAAAAGATTCACATCATCATCCGCCTTAATCTTCATGGTATTCACAGACTTCCTGCCAGTGCCCCAACCCTCAACTACATCACAACCAGGAGCAGTTCGCGTGTCCATTGATTTTTTCCTGAATGACGGGTAAGCTCCACTTGTTCCAAAAAAATCAAGTAACTTCCGATGGGACCTAATCTTAAAAACATTTCTTAGTCCAAACATCTCGCTGAAAACAGCAGAGAAGATTTTAGTTGTCAATTTGTTTCTTAGTTGGTTTTCAATGATGTTAACCAGACTGAATACATGCTCTACTTCCGCAGTAGAATGTGGCGAAGTTAGAGCCGAAAGAGTAAACAAGATCAAATATAAATAGGGATATTCTAATGCAGCATCTTTATACTGATTAATTTCTTAGCCAGAATTGATGTTGTGGAGGACCTATTTATAATACTCGGTGCTCCAGTGTGTACACTTAAACTCAAATATCGCCGCTCATTTTGTTTTATTCCTCAATACTGCTGCCAACATGACTAGCTACAAATTAAAATCACTATCACAACAAACTAACCTCAAAGCAAAGTAAGCATCAATAATGGAGGTTCCCTTACCCAAATAAATTATAAAAGTTAACATGAAATAAATCAAGATATTCATTATTAAGTTGGTTTTGAAGCTCATTGAGGAATTGGAGAAATAAACACACTCTCTCACCCTCACTTAATTTAAAGATATATTTTTGTCTTGATTTTGATATTCTTGGAAAGTGGGATACATCTTGAATGATTCAATATATTTAATAAATCTTTGTTGTGTGATTTTAGAAAGTTCTCTAAATTACTTAATGTCTTTCCTTTCTTTTGAGTGAATGTTTTCTTCTCTCTTCAATAAGCAGTAAAGAAGGGAGATTTTTGATCATATATTCAGGCTGCAGACGGTGAGAGGATTGCAGGGAAGGGGAGGAGCCAGGTAGTCCGCCCCCACTTTATGGAGAAAACATTACATTTTTATTCCATTTTAGCACCTGAACTAGGAATTACCGCATTTAAAACAGCAATTTTTACAAGCTCTGTTGCCTTATCAGCTAATTTGTTCCTTCATTTTCTTTAATTATTTACAAACCCGGCTACTTTTCCTTGTCTGTAAATTTGTTTCCCCCTGCCTAACGCATCTAATTCCAAATCACCACTACCATTGCAGGCTGGTTATATCTTCAAACTTATCCAGGAAACCTATAGGAGCACTAATGAGTCAAGCTACCTGAAAAGAAATTAGGTCAGCTTTCAAGCTAACTGAGGAATTGAGAATAATAATGTCTTTGGTTTAACGTCCCACTAACTACTTCTACAGTTTTCATAGACGCTGAGATGCTGGAATTTCGTCCTGCAAGAGTTCTTTTACGGTGCCAGTAAATCTGCAGACACGAGATTGGCGTATTTGAGCACGTTTCAGTACAGCCAAACTGCGCCGCATTTGACTCCGCCAACTTGAGCTCAGGGGGCTAGCAATCTACCATCTGAGTTAGTCATAAACTCTCTCCTTCACTTGCTTAAATTAATTTAAAACATTTCCTGCCTTTATTTTGATGCACGCATTACTACAAACGTACTCTTAAAAGGAGAGAGATTTAAATGGCTCGAGTAATTGAGATTTCCAGAGATCAGTATCTTACTTACCATTCAGGACCTATCTGAGCTTTCTGCCTTGGGTGTAATTTTCTTCTTTCTTAACCCTTTAGCTTATCATTACTTGTGAAAGGATATGTTCCCTTATATACCATTTATTTTTCAGTCACTTTAACATAAATTTGACTGATCACATAAGGAAACTTGAAGACACTCAGTATAATTTTTTTCAAGTTTTATCATGTTTTTATGGTTTCGAGAAGTCAGTTTTTGTATGGTACACCAAAAAACAGGTATCAACATGGAGGACAACCATGCATTTGATGCATTGAAAAGAGGTTTCTTTCCGTAGACCCTGCGCGTACCACACCTTGCATCGCATGGATGGCACTTATTTCTTATCTGTAGGGGCAATTTTGGATGGAAAGTGCCCAGAATGTTGACTCTGAAGTCTCAATGGGGTGGTACCAGTATGGGGACGGCCTCTGCTGGGATAATGCGGTATTTGATCACCTTCTAAGTACTGTTCTGCAACACTGATGCTGAATGCTGTGAAGTGTTTATTCTTCATTGTTGGGTTGAGAATTTGCCAAATGAGAATGGAATTCAATAATGCCATATCAAAGAGGTAAAATTACATCTTTTTATAGCCTTCCACATACTTCCTCATCAGTGGGAAAGACACCAGTCACTGATCATGAGAGACAACCGCGCCCGTTCCATCATTATAATCGACCGCCAGATTGGGTTTCAGCTTCTTCTTCCCTCGTTTTGATTGGACTGTAACAAAATCTGGTCCATCATGTTCAGCTGACAAAAAGTGTACTGGCTTTTTGTCAATCCATTTTACGGCTAGGATTTTGTTCGCTGAAGCGAAACTAAGTTCACCCTTCTTCCGCTGTGTTTCCTTGAACTTCGAAGGCATATGTTTCCTGTTGGCCCTAACCATGCCAATAGCATGTGTGTTATGTTCCACGAAAATCATGTACAAAGACGGTGAACTGTACCAGTTATCCATGTACAAAGTGCTCCAGACAACCAGAAGATCCTAACACATATCAATAACAATCCTCTCACTAACTAATAAATCACTGTAGGGAGATCCTCCCTCATAATCCTTCCCATTATATATTTTGAAATTCCAGCAATAGCCGTTCTCTGAAGAGCGAACTTTGTACACCTTGATACTGAACCTTGCTCGCTAGGATGGATTATATTGAACGAACTCAGTCTACCTTTGAATTTAATCATCGATTCATCAATGCAAATATTTTCTCCTGGAGTATTCACAAACTTGAATCTCTCCAAAAGTAAATATATAACAGGCCTAAACTTTCTTAGTTTGCAATGCTTTGATTCGGAAGAGTCCGTACTAAAATGCAAGAATTTGTTTATAGAAACAAAGCGTATGAATGGTATGATTTCACTACATATGGAAGTTTCTATTAATACTCTTCGTTTTGACCAACTATCTTGCATTGCAGGCTTTTTTGCCTGCAACATTAGAATACACAGAGCAAAGTGAGCTTTTAGCTCGTCTATAGTAACAGGAAACCAATATTTTTGTTCGTATTACTGGTTTCAAGGGGAGCAGATAAATTAGCAAGAAATGTAGACGCATAAGCACTGGTCTCCTTTGTAACGTGATCCCAGAACTGCGAGGTTAGAAATTCATTCACTACGTCAATTTCTTTTGGATTATTCCCCTAACTCCTCCTCACTAGAGAATGAATTTCAGAAACTAGTTTGCATGTTACAGAAAATGGCTTATTGTCAACAAAATCCCAATTCCAAGTATCATTACCAGAGTTCTCACCCGCTCTTGTTGGATTCTGGTTTTGCTCCTAGTTTTCATTGGCACTATCACCTCCGAACTGAAGTGGGAATCACTTTCATCACTATCACTTGAAGAAGAAGACGTACTTTTACTCTCCAGAGAAGCATTTCCACTTTCAACATCACTATTTAAAGCCAGTTACAAATAACTTCATCAATGCAGCGCTCGCGCCGCTCGGACGCCGCCATGTTTGTTTATAAATACAGTAGACCACTGCCTGCTCGATCTACATCCGATGGCTGCTTATACTGCCTGCTCAATAAACATTTTAAAATGACACTAAATGAAACACCCCGTTTACAGATACCCGCAGCAGGTGGCAGCACCAACCGGCTCCAGACTTGTCGGAATGAAATAGCAGGAAATAGGATACTTGTTTTCAGTGAAAATGGTGTACTGTAGCGTGCCTTTCTGCAAATCAAAGAAAGGGAAACCAGAATGCCGTGGGAGAAGGGATTCAAGCTCAGAGATGTCTAACAAGAGCACTTCAAACATCATTGCGTTATATAAGGATTCAAGTATTACCCACTAAGTAATATAATTTCTGGGGAAAATTGCACAGTTAATGTGAAGGTACAAAACAGAATAATATGCTGTCATAGATCCCATTGTCCGCCTCTGTGGTGTAGTGGTTAGTGTGATTAGCTGCCAACTCCA